>NW_027494140.1:0-120000 GCF_021521415.1 Bidens hawaiensis | reverse complement strand
TGCACTAATTTTGACGTTATTTTACTAATCTCGTGAAAATAACGTTAAAAGTGGCGGAAGGTTAATCAGGCATCATGTGGTGGTGTTGATAGCCGAAAGACAAGGGCACATGCACCGATCAGCCGGTGTCCCGATGATTGAGTGCTATACTATCGAGCCGGGGGTCTCACCGGAAGCAGCCTCTCTATCCCTATGGGATAGAGGTAAGGCTGTCTACATCTTACCCTCCTCAGACCCTACCATAGCATTGCTATTGGTGGGATATACTGAGTACGATGATGATGATGATGATGTTTGTTTCTATTCGTTTGTTTTTATCATAAGCTAAATATGTGAACCTAAGTTTATTAATTGGAAATGAGAGAGATACACAAAAACAATTAGATCTATCACAAATTATTAAAATGTTTTGTATGAATAAGAGTAATTAATTAATTTATTACTAGGTCACTGGGTATTATTACTCATATTCTTATATGAACGTAAAATGGGTTGACCCGAAACACAACCCAAACACGACTTTAAATGGGTCAACATGACTTGACACAAATAAATATATGGGTTAGGTTAGGGTTTAAGAATCTCAACGCGCTAACCCGCCAACCCAAAACCCATCAACCCGCCACAATTGGCACCCCTATCAATATCTATATTATATTAAAAATACATTTGAGGACAGGATTGTCTTTTTGCATTAACTTTGAAGTGCTTAAGGGGCCATAAATGTCTTTAATGAATTTGAGACTTTGAGCACCATGATTATCTTTTGCAAACACACATGCAAAATATGTAATTAAATACAAAAAAAGAAACTGAAAAATATATTGATTATAAATGCCATGAATTAGTTAGACTACAACTTTAATTTCGTAGTTATTACAATTAACACACAAAATTCCTTTAGAAATCTAACTGTGAAAACAATCAATTTCTTGCTCAACTAAATTCTCAAAATCGTTTTTATTTTATATGTTTTCATATTTACTAAATTTTAAAAGCTTTTCTTAAACCTTCTTATTTATATGATACTTCACCAATGTTTGTGTTAATAGGGCTGTAAACGAACCAAATGTTCAATGAACAGTTCGTGAAACGTCCGACAGGATGTTCATATACGTTGGTTTGTTTAATAAAAGAACGAGCATGAACAAGAAATTTTGTTTTTTTAGTTAAATGAACGAGCATGAACAAGAAATTTTGTTTTTTTAGTTAAATGAACAAACATGAACAAGAAATTTTGTTCTTTTAGTTAAATGAGCAAACATGAACAAAGGTTGCATTCGCTCATTTGTGTCCGTGAACATTCGGTAATGTGTTCATTTAAATTTTACATGTTGATGTCTAGTTCGTTTCGTTAAAGATTTGTTTTTAAAGTATTGCTTAAACTAACAAGTCTAACTTGTGCTTCGATGACATTATCAGAATAAAATTGCCAATTGGGGGTATGCTAATGTTTATAACTAGTATTATCTCAAGTGCTTAACTTCATATTTAATTAATGTGATTATGTTGTTTAGAGCATGTTTGGGATTGAGTTTGAAAAATGTTTATCGCCTTATTGACTTTTTCAAAAAGCCATTTAGAAAAGCTAGGATTTGGGGCTTTTAAAATCTGCTTTTTAACCCTTTCAAAAAGCTAAAATACAAGAAATTTTTGTGATCACCAAACACCATTTAACTTATTTGCTTTTTGAAAAAGCAAAAAGCCAATAAGGTGTTTTCAAACTCAATCCCAAATATGCTCTTAATGGTTTTTGATTAAGAATGTTGCTTCTTTATCTTAAATAGTAAATGTTCATTTTCGATCGTAAACAAGTTCAATTTCTTTACAAACGAGCACGAACAAAGATTTTTCGATCGGTTAGTGTTCATGAACCATTCGTGAACAAGTTTAATGCTAAACGAACAAACATGAACACGGCTTTGTTCGGTCCGATCATTTACAGCACTATGTGTTAGTGTGTTGTGTTCCCCACCGCATCACACGGCACCCCTCTAGTTGTATATAATATGCCAATATAACTAACAAAGGCTTAAGAACATGAAACTTGAAACCACATGTAGCACAATAAAATAAACAGCTTCCATTATATATTTACATCCAAATTAAACAAATATAAGGTTATGTACTTACCAGAGCTAGCATGTCACTCAGATAACTCCTAAACGGCGTCTGCTGCGCCTGATACAATAACAAAATACATTACACACGGTTTACAAAGTGTTCTTGATAATATGCAATAACGAAAGAACATATTTGCTATGCATTTATCTGACCTAATTATTACTTAAATGAAAACATATATATAAAAAACACAAAAAGCAACCGATTAAACCTGAAGATCTTTAGGAAGTTCCTCGTGTTTCATGGAGAGATCCATGGCGCGTAAGAGGCGTTGGTTTCTAGCATCGACGACCTCACGAGGTAACCTAGCCAATGCTTCCTTGATATCCAGAGACTCCATCGGATCGAACAAATCGTCATATCGCAACCCTAATTTAATTAACACACATCAATCAATCACTAATTAAATAAATAAATCACCAATAAACAATGAAATGAATCTGACCGAATTTGCGAAGGCGAGTCTCGATTGTTTTCTTGTGGAGAGCCGCGAACCAGTTTTTCTTCGGATCTAAAATCGCTTTAATCAATTTCGACGACGCCATTGAATCGATTGATTGATTGATTGCTGCCTCTGGTGGCCTCCGATTTGTTTGTTTCTAGACCTTCTTCAATTGAATGAATGCTACACCGAAAGATTAAACAAACCATAGCCGTTCGATCACTCGTGGCCCGTTAAAGCCCAAGCCCAGTTTCTTTTCACGTTAATTTTCATGTACACGGGTTAATCTCATTAACCAATTTTGGTTTCTAACTAGTTTTTAAGTAGAAAACCCCTAGCCTATACAATGTAACCCGTTAACTTTGTTAATTTATTGAAATAAACTTTATTAACTTATTATCAGTTAACTAGTTTCGGGTAATTGATTCCTATTTGAAAATCCCTAATCGGTTCCTAGCCTATACTTAATATTGGTTGCAAACCGGTTCGAACTATCTTATCTTACAATACTAATAAACAAAAATAATGATGCCTAGGTGTCCTAACCACATTCATTCCTAGATTAAAATTCTATATTAATCTTCTAATCTCTATTCTCCTTAATCCATGCTATCCATGGGTCATTGATGAAAATGGTTTGACCCATGAGTTACGTCTTAAGATATAATGCATACATTAATGACTATTTACTATAATATAAAACCTAAAACATAATTTTGCTCAATGTATATATTACTTTTTATTAAAGATGTCAACACATGTTTTAACAATAAGGACTCATGAATTCAGTTTGAATTACGCGAGACTCCTCACTTCATATATATATAAATTTTTAATTATGCTATTTAATTTAAATTTTCAATTAATGTGATTATTAATTTTGTATCTTTAATTTAAAATTATAAACGTAGTCATTCTAAAAAAAATTAATCATTGAAACAATGATTATTAGTTATACCTAAAGAAATTTGGAGTCCTATAATTTAGATTTTTCTAAAAATTTATAAAACCGAATTCATTGTTTTTTGGATACTGTAAAAAAAAATTTTATTTCATAAACATTTATTACATAATCAATTTCAACAAAACAAATCTTATGTTACTCTACTAATAACGCAAAGTGTTGATGCCTACGTGTCAAGCCTACATTAACTCATAGCCTAATTTTTCATTATAATTCCTAATATCTTATCTCATTCATCATAACTATCATTAGTCAAAACCATTTTATCAATTGGGTTATAACATCGTTAGATGGATTTTATTAACTATTTAAAGGTGTATAAATGTCACGTTTATAATCACCATTCAAGAAGAATTGATGCTAAAGATAATCAATTATTGGGTTGCTTGTGGTTTTTCAACATGCATAAAGCATATATTTAGGTGTGCATATATGTAATCTGATGACATTATACTATAAATTATTGTCTATATGCATATTGATCATCATCTTTTAAACATTGTTACATGAAAAATTACATTAAGTTCATATTATCCACCATGTGTAGTACACATAGTGAAACATGAAGAAGTTACATTTTATAAGTCGTAATACGTGAAAATTTTATAATTCATAAATCGTTTACTTTGTCTAATATATTAATTTACAAGGTAAATGAGACCTTAAAATGATGTTTACAAATTTGGAAATACTTCTTTGTATACAAAATTTGTATCACATGTTGCGCTTAATGTGAAGGCACCTTTTGGACATGCAATCCTATTACCAAATTGTGTTTGTCGCATTTCGAACTACAATTGTATCACATGTTTCGCTCTGTTTTGACATGAGGCAATCATCGAATACGTATGGATCATTTTAAAAAATGGTGACTTTGGTTCATTTCAAAACAACTTCAATAAAAACTAATATAGCTTCAAAGGCTTGTGTAGGCATTGCATTTATAGCAACTCGGTTTATCATCATCAATGAATCTTTTAGATTTATTATATGGTATGTTAAGCTACACGCAATTTCAATCATGAAAAGTATTTTAAGAATCACAATTAAAATATCATACCTGATTTTTTAATTTATTTTTACCTTTCATTTTGTTTATTTTTTTAAAATAACAGAACTTATTTATTTTTATCATTTGACAAATCCAGTGTAATACACGGGTTCAAAAGCTAGTACTAGTTA
The DNA here is from genome assembly GCF_021521415.1 of Bidens hawaiensis. Taxonomy (NCBI): domain Eukaryota; kingdom Viridiplantae; phylum Streptophyta; class Magnoliopsida; order Asterales; family Asteraceae; genus Bidens; species Bidens hawaiensis. The sequence continues at coordinate 115,288 of NW_027494140.1, read as the reverse complement.
TAAACCAGTTTTGGGTCAGTTAATTGGTTAGGACTTGCACCTCTATATATATACCTGTACTAGCTTTTGAACCTGAGTATTACACGGGATTTATCAAATGATAAAAATAAATAAGTTCTGTTATTTTAAAAAAATAAACAAAATGAAAGGTAAAAATGAATTAAAAAATTAGGTATTATATTTTAATTGTGATTCTTAAAATACTTTTCATAATTGAAATTGTGTGTAGCTTAAAATACCATATAATAAATCTAAAAGATTCAGTGATGATGATAAACCGAGTTGCTATAAATGCAAGTGCCTACACAGGCCTTTGAGGCTATATTAGTTTTTATTAAAGTTGTTTTGAAATGAACCAAAGTCACCATTTTTTACAAATGATCCATACGTATTCGATGATTGTCTTATGTCAGATCAGAACGAAACATGTGATACAATTGTAGTCCGAAATGCGACAAACACAATTTGGTAATAGGATTGCATGTCCAAAAGGTGTCTTCACATTAAGCGCAACATGTGATACAAATTTTGTATACAAAGAAGTATTTTCAAATTTGTAAACATCATTTTAAGGTCTCTTTTACCATGTAAATTAGTGTATTAGACAAAGTAAACAATTTATGAATTATAAATTTTTCATGTTTCACGACTTATAAAATGTATCTTCTTCATGTTTCACTATGTGTACTACACATGGTGGATAACATGAACTTAATATAATTTTTCGTGTAACAATGTTTAAAAGATGATGATCAATGTGCATATAGACAATAATCTATAGTATAATGTCATTATATTACATATATGCACATCTAAATATATACTTTATGCAATGTTGAAAACCCACAACCAACCTAATTATTGATTATATTTAGCATCAATTCTTCTTGAATGGTGATTATAAACGTGACATTTATACACCTTTAAATAGTTAATAAAATCCATCTAACGATTCTATAACCCAACTGATAAAATGGTTTTGACTAATGGATAGTTAGGATGAATGAGATGAGATATTAGGAATTATGATGAAAAATTAGGTTATGAGTGAATGTAGGCTTGACACCTAAGCATCAACACTTTGTTTTATTAGTAGAGTAACATAAGATTTGTTTTGTTGAAATTGATTATGTAATAAATGTTTATGAAATAAAAAAAAGAAATTTTATAGTTTCCAAAAAACAAAGAATTCGGTTTTATAACATTTTAGAAAAAATCTAAATTACAGGAATCCAAATTTCTTTAGGTATAACTGATCATTGTTTCAATGCTTAAAAGTTTTTTTTAGAGTGACTACGTTTATAATTTTAAATTAAAGATACAAAATTAATAATCGCATTAATTAGAAATTTAAATAAAAATTGTGTCAAGTAAAAATTTATATATATGAAGTGAGGAGTCTCGCGTAATTCAAACTGAATTCATGAGTCCTTATTGTTAAAACATGTGTTGACATCTTTAATAAAAAGTAATGTATACATTGAGAAAAATTATGTTTTAGGTTTTATATTATTGTAAATAGTCATTAATGTATGCATTATATCTTGAGATGTAACTCACGGGTCAAACCATTTTAACCAATGATCCATGGATAGCATGGATCAAGGAGAAGAGAGATTAGAAGATTAGTATGAAATTTTAATCTAGGAATGAATGTGGATAGAACACCTAAGCATCATTATTTTTGTTTATTAGTATTGTAAGATGTGAAATATTATATATATACCCATAGAAGTTTAAAATAACAAATATACCTTTAAAAAATATTAAATTTACCATTTCATTAAAACAATTCAAGAGTTGACAATTTTGCTATTATTTATTAATACTTTAAATTTACCAAAAAATAAATTTGAACGACCAACAAAAATTATCTTATAAAAAAGAGAAAAACCCAAACTAACAAGCCACTAGACCCAGAAAAAACCCAACACCCAAAAAAACAAACCATCAAAGATTCCTCCAACTCTAATTCTCACAAAAATACAATGTCACTCCCAAAAATCAAAACTAGTCCAATCATTCCATGAGAGGCTTGGGTTCTTAGCCCTATTCTGAACCCACAGAAAGCTAAGTCCTTTTATTTCACCAAATACACTTTCCAACCGAACCGGCTTCCCTTCAAACACCGTCTCATTCCTCGCCCTCCATATACACCACAAGGTAGTTAGGCATATCGCATGGAATACCTTTGCCTTGTCTTTAGGTAACAGTGCATACTTGTAAGCTTCCAAAAGGTCTCATATTGAAAAGGCAAAAAAATCCGGCACCTGACACCAATTAGTAACCTTACCCCAAATTTCTTGTGCGAACCTGCAAGAGTTAAACAAATGTTCCGCCATCACTCCTCCATACCACAAATCAGGCATATGACCGAATCAACCGCAACATTCCGCCTAGCCACCAAAACAAACAATGGGACCCTTTCCATTTCCGCTCTCCAAGCGAGAATATCAACTTTTCTTGGAACAAAATGACTCCATGTGAACACAAACTCACTGACCGGTTCCCGCTCATATTCCAACCTCTTTTTTACACTTCTAACAGAGTATCCACTGCTTTCATCTAGACATCATGCCAAACTATCATCTCCATGTTGTAACTGAATAGGTTGGCACGCAACCAACATGTTTCCTAAGCTGGTCAATCTCGGCGGCTGTAGATGGGGATCTTGTCAACCCCCACGTACCACATACTTCCCCAGAATACATCACAAGCCGATACGCTACCGTACACCATTTATTTCTAACACGAAGAACAACAGGAACCGAACCTGAAACGAACTTACACCACACCAAATATCTATCCAAAATAGCGTACCTCTACCATCCTTCACAACATGTCGAATCAATTTTCTGAGTTCAATCCCAAACTGGTCCAGATCTCGCGAAATATTGACAATGCTCCTCTATTACCCCGACATGGAGACCTTCAAAGGAATGCTAGATCATGATCTATCTGAGTGGTGTATAGCCCATATGCAATTCCGCCACAAACAGTTCTTCTCTTTCTTAAACCTCCACCACCATTTGGATAGCATTGCTAGATTAGCATCATTTAAAGATCCGACCCCGAGCCCCTTCACTTCATTCCATGCCACCCAATTAATTTTCATCTCTCCGTCCGATCCTCCCCAAAAGAAAACACGGCGAATCCGATCTAGCTTCTCTAGCACCCCATCTGGAGCTTTGTACAAAGAAAAATAATACGTCGGTAAGGCATTTAAAACCGATTTTATGATAGTTTCTCTACCTCCAATTGACAATCTCTTGGCTTTCCACAACGAAAAACGCTTACGAAACAAATTCACAATCGGATCCCATGCCTCCAAACGATGCATACCCCCCCCCCCACTTGTAGTCCTAAGTACTTAAATGGAAATTCTCCAACTTGACATTTCAATACAGTGGCCAACTCTAGTTTATCATGTTCCCCCACCTTAACCCCATAAATCCAACTCTTGTTCAAGTTTATCTTTAAGCCCGGGACTAGGTAGAAACATCGAAGAATTCGGCGCAATACTAAAGCATTTTCCTTCTCAAATTTACCAACAAACACAACATCATCTGCATAGAGTAGATGAGTCAATACCAGCCCACCGACCCCACACGCTATACCCTCATACAAACCGACACTTATAATCTTTTTCATAATACAGGTAAGCGCTTCCATAGCTAAAAAGAACAAAAATGGGGAAAGCGGATCGCCTTGCCGAAGACCCCTATTACAAATAAATTCCGGCGTCGAAGACCCATTGACTAGAACGGATGAAAGCCCCGCCCTTAAAATTGCAAGTATCCAACCCCTCCATCGTGCATGAAACCCTATTTGGTCCAACATAGACAATAAAAAACCCCAACTTACAGAATCATATGCCTTTTCGATGTCGACTTTAAAAAACAAGCCTCTCTTATTATTCTTCTCTAACAAGACAATAATTCATTCAAAATCAACGAACTAAACTAATTACCGTTCACTATATTCCCAATTACCATTCTCAGCTGATTCGCCAAGACCTTAGAGATTACTTTGTTAATACACCCGACTAAACTAATTGGCCTATAATCCCCGAGAGACACCGGGTCTTTGACTTTAGGTATTAGCGAAATGAATGCCGACATAACACCAATAAATAATTGTCCATTAGCATAAAATCATCAAATATTTTGACAAAATCATATTCAAAACATGACCAACACCACTTTAGATATTTAAAGGGGTAACCATCGGGGCCTGGTGATCGATCCCCCTCACAGCCCCACACCTCCTCTTTTAACTCATTTAACAAGAACGGCCGAACAAGGTCCCCCGATTCGTCACTGTTTAGAACGTTAATATTTGGGCATATTATACATGGCCGTGATTCCATCGGTTCGACAAGCATTTAAAATGCCATGAAAGTAAGTTGCGTTATCGTCCACATCTGTTGCCCACCGTACCCGACTTTTTTGCTTTAGGGTTTTTAGTCTTTTAATATCTACTGCCTCAACCATGTTTATATACCCAGCTCTTGCTTCCACCTTCTGTTGATCAAGAGATCTTTGTTCCGCAATCAACTCTAACTCCGCGATCAATTTCTTGTTTCTATCATAGTCACTATATAATTCTTTCCTTTTAACTTCCAACCACTTTTTTATTTAAAATTTCAGCCACCTTAGTTTAGTTTCCAGACTAAGATCCACCGACCCATGAAACCTAAATCGAGCACATTGTGCTTCCACATAATTCATGAATCCCGGTAGTTCTAACCACGAATTATAGAACCGAAACGGAATATACCCATAGTCAGTTGGAATCATACTAAGAAACAGAGGGCGATGATCCGAACTTCCTTTGGGTAAAACGTTTAACGAGGCAGTTGGCCAAACGTCCATGAAATTTTTGCACACCAAGACCCGATCAATTTTACTGAATTTGTCACCCATGTCCGAAACGTAAGTGAATGCCCCACCGTCCATTTGTATTCACTTAGATCAACAGCTTCAATGAACTCATTAAAAGCAGCCGCATACGAAGCCACAAACTCTGAATATTTACGTTCGGCATCTCCTGGACCTCATTAAAATCCCCTACAAACATGCATAGCCCATCTATTGACCAACGCAACCGTAATAGTTCTGACCACAGTCTCCTCCTCTCGCTCGGATCGTTAGGCGTACAAACATTAATAACATGTAACACCCTTCCCGTTGCTTTAATAATTCCTTTAATTTACCCATCTTACAATACTATTAAAGCAATACAATGCTCCATATAGCATTCAACTAGGGTGTCCACATTAATGCCACATCATTACCAAGTCACTTATTTCCTTTTCTATTATTGTCAAATCATCTCATACACCATGTTTAAACCTTAAGATTTTCCAACCCTAATCATTTTAATCTCTCTCTCTCTCTCTCTCTCTCTCTCTCTCTCTCGGCTTATTACCCCCACCATCTCTTATATTCCATTAATGTAGATGGAGATTAATCGTTTTCCGGTAAGGTTATATTTTATACTCTAATGGCCAACAATGTTATATAATTTTCCAGTAAGGTTATATCTTTTTCCGGTAAGATTTTATATTTATTTTAATTATTATATGATTTTGTTATGATCTCTTTAGGTTGTATATCAAAATCCAAGATTGAATTGATATTTGAAGTTATTACGGTTTCCCAGTAAGGTTTTATTTGTCACTCTAATGTTCGATTATCATATTATTCCTTATTTCATTTACAATTCTTTTTGTTTTCAGTTTGTGTTTGTATTTATATTAATTATTATATGATTTTATTATAATCTCTTTAGGTTCTATATCAAAATCGAAGATACAATACAGATTTTCCCTATTGCATTTCTCCGGTAACACTATTCAAATATTCCGATTATCAGTTAGAACATCAATTTTACATTTGTTTACATAATTGGTAATTTATTTATTATGTGATATTCATATTAGTATTTAATTTTTTAATTGCAGGTTATGTTCCTAACTTGATATAGCTAATTTCGCGGATTGAGGATTTGTTGATAACATTTCTTATTTTTGTTTAATATTGATGTATAGTTTTGCTATTATTCATGTATTTATGTATTTTTCACAATTCATTTAATTTATATATAATCAATCATATATTGTTGTTGGTCAAAGTCTATTTAATATATTTTAATCAGAATCGGTGTATTAAAGAAAATTTTATTTGTATCTTATACTTATTTATTTATTAATGATAATCTCTATAATTTATAATAATTATTATAAGTTTAATAATTTTGTTATTATTAATTTAGTACCTTTTGTAATTAGTTGTTACATCTTATTTTGACATAAATAATAACATTCACACCTTACCATTTTTATATTTTAATATGTTTGACTTAAACATTATTTTGTTAATATATTGTAAGATACAGTATATTTTCTATATATAACCAATTACGTTATATTTGGAAAATCCAAAAAATAAGTTATAAAAATATTACAGACAAATATTTATATATCCAATCAATACAGATCCTATTAGTATGTTACAAGTTATACTATTAATATATTTAAAATATAATGATTTTAAAATTTTACTAAAAATAACACCTATTGACTTATAACTTTCCGGTTACATTCATTGGTAATTCATTCATTCCGGTTATTGGTACTTATTCCGGTTATACACTATGACATCAATGGTAGATTTGTTCACATAATTCAAATCTACCACTATTGGTAATTCCACTATTATGTGATATCAATTGTTATCGGTTTTATTTGTAATTATTCAATTTACTAACCAAAATATAATTTTTTATTATACCAATAGATATGTTCCGATTACTAATCAATTGTTATCTGTTGATTTCAATTTCTATTTAATATATTTCCATGATTTTAATTTCATAAATACAATAATAAAGTTTTCATGATTTTCACTCATTTCACATTTCCATGAGTTTCATTATTGGTCAAGTTATACTTAAAATTTTCTTCAAAAGTTTCTTATATTAAGTGTAGTTTCTTTGGTGTTTTATAATTTTATATTATCTATATATTATTTTCTATTAATATTAAATGTATTTTTATTAATATAATCGTCTGTTAAGTATTAGTTTTTATTTGGTTAGTTTATTCATATGGTAATCATTATTAAATTAAAAATGTAATAACCAACATTTTTGTTCACGTAAATCATTGCAAATTAATTACATTTAATTCAATTTATGACAGTTGATTTTTGTTTAAAGATATTTAAGGTAATTCATTAATTTACAATTTGATTTTCATTTACTTAATTATGGAAGTCAAATTAAATTATTAATGCTTTCCAAAAGACCCGAGTAATTATGGAAGTTAAATTAAATTATTTAAACTCAAATTTATTTTAATTTACACTAATAATGTTGTTACAAATATTTCTGTATTTTAAGAATTATTTCAAATATTGTGATAACTAACTATCATTTGATCATAATGATATACTCATAATTAATGATATTATATTTTGACAACTTAAAAACAATTTATACTTTTTATATATGTAAATTCGTTTGAATTTAAGTTTTTTCAATACATGTTGACCACTAATTAATTTAGTAGTTATGACGTCTTTGACCATAACACTATCTTTGTTTGACAAATACAATTATTTGATAAATATATATGTGAACATTAGCTCCATGTGATAGTAAAAAAATAATCAAACATAAAAGAGTTTAATATCAAGTTTATAACCAATAATGTCTATATAAACATAGGAATGAATGAATATATGCAAATTATGTTTTTCTGTTAGATAAATTTATAAATGTTACTTTTATGTTTTACTTGCATATTATATATGTGGATTATGAAAATGATAAGGTTTTGTTGTCCAACTCATAGTAAAGGTAGATATGTATATGTTTATATAAACTTTTGTAATTACTTATAATATATGAATTCATTTTGTTTATAACATATTAATTGTATTAGAGTTGTACTTTTAATTTCAAATGATGCAATTACCATTTAATTAATATTTGAACAGTTTTTAATTACGCTTAAATATCAAGATTAATGTATGCAATTGTTATATAATGAAATTGATTTTAAATTAAGTAATGATGTTATGAGTTTGAAACATAATTTACTGCAGAATACAGTCACTTTAATAAAATATTAATTAGAGAATGACTTATATGTAATAAAATTAAAATTAACCACTTTAATTTTAATTATCTCTATATTATTTTAATTATAACTAATTAATGAAATTAGTAGAAAAAAACTTTATTGCTTCGATTTAACTTAATACATTTAACTAAAAGGTCTTCGAATCAAAATAAAACAAAAGTTTAATTAAAAAATAATTTATAATAAAATATACTTTTTTTATCTTTTAATGTTGATATCAAACTCATGTTATTTTAATCAATAATTAACAAAGAGATTTATTTGGCTCGGATGTCAGCCGTGTATTTATCAATGACTACTTATTTGAAATTGAAAAATGCAAAAACAGTTATATAATAATTACTGTATGTTTGTTTCTTCCTATATATTTTTATTAATATTTTTGAATATGTTACTTTTATTTAATAGCAATATTTGTCATTTGCAGTTTGTTTGGATTGCTAAATGGCAATGATCTGAACATTCGCAGATCAATTCCATTGAAGTTGTTGTCATCTCTTGATGAGCAGTTTTTGAAAGCAACATTTTTCTATAATATTTGCGAGATTTGTACAATAATCTTGGTAACTTGCTGGTTATATATTTTAAAGTTTCCTGTTGATCTCTTATACCATATTGTATAAAGATTAATTAGTTTATTACTTTTGTCAGCCAAAAAATTATCATCTTACTCGGAACATATTTGTGTTGGTTGAATATGTTGTCTATATTTATATGGTTTGTTTATATGTTTTTCCACTCGTGTGTAACACGGGCTATATCCCAGTAACATAACATGAGATTTACCTATTTCATGAAACAAGCCGTTTCTTTTTTTTTTTATCTTAGTTTCTTTAATAATTTTTTTAACGAAGTTACGAAGCCTTTTTAAAAACTATGTCTATCCCAAATACATGTTTCAATAGATTTTTTTAATGGTGGTTCTGCTGGTGACACGATGATACTCCAGTGGTCCGTGAGTGATCCTAATTTGCCGTTCAAAAAAAATGTTTTAGATTTTTTTCATCCACGGTTCACTTCATAAACTTTTTTAAATACTCAGACTTAACAAAGATATAGACATTATTAGTCACCAAGAAGTTTCTATTTTCCCTCCATTGCTAACCCACCATTATGTTTGTTAGGTTTGGAAGGTTGTCCACACCTAAGACACATACTTCCATCTTTATGGACTCTAATTAGTAACTACATTGCCAACCTCTCATCATTCATCACCAATCACCATTTTGGTTTACTTTTATACTAGGTTAGAAACCCGTGTAATATACGGGTTTGAAAAATTAAATATCTTTCGTTATCTTACTATATGAATTGTGTCCTTTATATTGCAAAGGGTCATGCTAAACGTACCATACCCCCTCATTTTCACTAAATATAACTCTCAAGTATTTCATTAATAGAATTCAAACATTTTTTTTTGTTTTTTTTTGTCTTTTTGTTATTTATTATTATTATTTTTTTTAAATATTTAGAAATGATTTTGTTAGCAAGTATCACTTTTTTTATTTATAATAAATATTCATTATTATTTAAAAATATGTTTCTCAATAATTGTTTTATTTCTTTATAAGAAGATAATCAATTCTTGAACACTTTTCACGCTCATGTCAAATCAAGGTAGTTGCTTTTTAATGGTTCTTAGAGATAGTTTGTATTTTTTTTAAATTAAATTTCATATTATGAAAGTTTTCTAATGTAGCTTTTTAATTTACATGAATATGGCGAACCACACACACACACACACACACACATATATATATGGACACTGATAATAATAAAATATTATTATTATGATTAAGAAAAATAAGCACAAAAGAGTGACATACAAAAAAAATATAAAAATAAAAACTTTATAATTTTTGGTTTGATATTTTAAAAGAAAACTATAAAATGTAAAAAAAATGTTATAGGAAAGTAATATGTCAAATAAAATTGTTAAAAGAATAAAAAGTTTAGAGGAAGAGGTATGACAAGTAGAAGAGGGGTGGTACGTTTAGTCTTAACATATCTTTCTATTGAACTAACAATTACAATAGTTTCTATTGGTAAAAAAACTTACCAAAATATTCAAATTTGGGGTTTAATGATATTAATTATTAACTATCCATAACTAATAAAAAATAAACTTGTGTGGCTTACTTCATGTCTTTTTTTTTTCTAATTCATGCCTTATTTTATAAACTTATAAGTATGGCAACTACATATTTGGTAATACCGACAAAGAAAGTTTAATACCAATAAAGTGATAGGTATTTTATAACATTTTTTTTTCAATTTCAAACATGTCATCTTACTAAACTTATAACTTCAGATTACCTTAACACATTTTACTCAAATCCAGCAATATACAAGAAACTTAACGGTTATAGTGAGTTTAATATTTGTGTGTAAAAGTAAAAAAAATGTGTACTAACCAAATCGGTTCTTATGCGTTGCGCCGACGGACACGACCCGTCCATTTGCTAGCTATAAGAGAAAACAAGTAGCAAATTTGACCCATTTACTTAAAGGGTCAAATACAAGTTGAACTTGCCCAACATATTCCAAGTCATACTAATAGTGGGTCTGTTTCAAGTGGAATTTGTTGTAATCCAATACGTAAGTCAGAGCAATAAAATTGTTGCAAATGTTTTATTCACAACAAATAAGTATCTCACTAAAATCCAAACCATCATTCCTCCCTTATATCAAACAATTTCAAGATTCTTGTATGAAAGATACAACACAAATAAATCATAATATTAAACAATCAACTTAAAAGAAACTAATTATTATTTCAAACGCCCTATTCATGTTACAATGATTTTGTATAGAATCGGTATGCAACACCCACAATTACAACAATTTCCCTATCATTTATAGTAGTCAATTATACTTTATGGTCTCAACTTGCAAGATTTGAAATAAAAAAAAACAAAAAAAGTGAGTGTTGTTCCAGTAATAGACAACACAATGATAGTCATCAAAGATATAAATTTTGCTTCATGAATATAGACAAAAACTCACTATGGTACCACTGTATTACGGTGATTAAAACAACTCTATAATTATATCAGTTTGGCCCGAAACTCTAGTTCATGCAAAGTTTGTATAGTATCTTACCTGCAAATAAAGTATAATAAGCACAATGAATTTCACTATCAGTTAACATGTGACTTAAAAAATTCACATAATAATTAGATATAAAATAAAGAGAACTAATATGCTCCATCATCAATAAATTATTCTCCTTGAATGTTGAATCATGTCACTATAGCAAAAATTATCAATACATGTAAAAAAGTTTATTATTTAGAATTAAAAGTAAAAAAGTAATCATGTGAGATGGACCATTTTTTCGTATTGCTCAGAGTAAAGACAAATAGTGACACATTCTGAATTGGTCACTAATACACTAAAAACATACAACACGAATTTACACACAATAAAATGAGTTTCAAAAGTTTTACATGCATTCTTTTATTTATTTTTTTTTACTTTTTTTACTACAATTAAATCATAGATAAATCATTAATATGGATTTAAAATATTTAATAATTGTTTTAATTAGATAGTTTTGACTTTCAATGTTAAACAATAATGATGCCACTTGGCACAAAAATAGAACAATTAGGTGCCATATGGCACAACAATGTTTTTGTTTATTATAATAGTAGATTAATACCATGATAGTTAATTTCTTGTAATTTTCTACTTTTTATCTTTTACATTGTTGTCGGTGGAGCAATTGAAGCCGTGTGTAAGTTCAATTAGGTGCCATATGGCACAACAATGTTTTTGTTTATTATAATAGTAGATTATTACCATGATAGTTAATTTCTTGTAATTTTCTACTTTTTATCTTTTACATTGTTGTCGGTGGAGCAATTGAAGCCGTGTGTAAGTTCCTGGTGGATAACTATAATCATATCAACATTTGAACAACAATGTCAAATTGTGAAGTGGTTTAGCTATGTGTAAGTTCACCATGAATGGTCGGTTTAAACATTTACAAATCGTCCTCTTTCATTTTGGTATGATGAACAACTTGGAACTTGATTTGGAAATCTAAAAGATTTAGAACATGGATCCAGGTATGTGACTGTTTTAAAATGTCTCCTTCAAAAAGTTATAAAACAAACGAGAAGGTTAAAAAGTAAACGAAAAGAACACTTTTTTAATGAAATAGATAAATCTTGTATTTGAAAAAAAATTTGTTAATTGGTAAATATAAAATTATAAGATTAAAACTGGGTAAATTTGAATTTTAAAATTTTTAAAAAATAAGGGTATAATAATAATAATAATATAATAATAATCCAACATACTATCATAGTTTCATAGGAAGATTCAAAATTTATGCATTACCATAAGGGTGTGTGTAGTGGTAAGGAGAAGGATAAAGTGGAGTTTTGGGGCGATAAGGTGTTACAACACTGCCCCCTTAGGTTACAAATGAGCGATTTGTGAAGGGAAGGGGGGGGGGCGACTATGCTTCTCGCATGTTCTTCCTTTTCTTTTATTATTATTATTATTATTATATTCTAATGTGATATATATACGGGATACAACATCATTACACCCTAAAAACAAAAACCTATTCTTTACTGACTGGGAGTCACATGACGTAACACGTCCCATTTTATAGCTTATCCACTACACATAGCCTAAGAATCCAACACAATTGTGGATTTGTCATTTGTGTGTGTGTGGATCATTCCTTTGACTTCTCTGCCCAAAATACTTTTCAAAATCCCTTAATAAAAACAATGCTGCCTTTGCGAAAAAAAATCTAACAAATCACTGGTAAAGTAATTTAGGAAAATGGAATTACACTTTGATATGATCCTTTTTGGACCGAAACTCACCCAAAGTTTCCCCACCGCTAATTCCATTGTTTTATTCTCATACAAAAACTTTGAGAATAATATTTTTTTCGCTTTCAGTTTGTTTTCTTTTAAATCTATTCATTACTCTTAGATTAAAAACTCAAGAATACCTACTACGTGTTATAGATGAAATGGATTTTATACATTTTGAAGGTCTAATCATGTAAAACCTCCTTAAGAAAGCTGCTTACCAAAAAAAAACTTCGAGTTAAGTTAATGGCTTGAAGAGTTGTCACATGACATTACTAATGAGTTCCCTTCTAAAATTCATAGACATGGTTCTAATCGTTAATCTAACCGGATACATTCGGTATGTGTACTAACCAAGATTCCTAACCTGTTAAGAATAAAAGAAAACACGACCAGTTACTCTCACTGTAGGAGGGGGTCTCCTATGATCAATATCGGCGTGAAAATCAGTGATATGATACGATAATGAGATTGTAAGAGTAAGTATGATGAGAAAGTAGAGATAAATAAATTGAATGAGAATGAGAACACCTTATGCTTAAATGTTCCTTTTATAGGCAGTCGAAAGCTTATCTAGGGGAAACTTAAGCTTCTTGAGGGGAAAGGGTGACTCCTCTTTCGGCTTATGCAAACTAGTAATGCTATTTTCGTGTAACTTGCATTCTGCCTTTATCTGCCATGTCGTCACTCTTGCTTTATGGCATGTACCATCTTTATGCCATTCGTGACTTTTTCTAAGGTTTTATTGTAGCAAGTGCTCCCCTAGTCAACTTAGGAATCTTGTTGGGCAAGTTTAAAGCTTCCTAGTCTACCAGCTTGTGCTTGCTGCTTCTCTATTCCTAAGTTTTCCTAGCTTATGGGTGGGTGGGATAAGAGTGCCCCACGTAATCAGCCCCCCCACTCCCAGTCAGAAGTATTCAGATTGCAATGATGAATGTTTGGGACTTAATTGTTTTTTCTTCATGATGTTCCCCATGGGTGTTTAATGCTTTTGGGCTCAACGACATGCCTCTTCATTGACCAATGCATCATGCTATTGTTTTGGGCTTGTTTATTTCAACCCAAGAGCTGGAAAATGTTTTCCTTTTTGTGTGGTATGGAAGCTAGAAGCTTATGACCTATAGTTTTCTCGATTGAAACTTAAAGTGGAATCTAGAAGCTTCTCGTAGTGACCTGTCCATCATTATTGTGACTTTCAGTCTGACGGCTGTCACCTGTTGCGTTTGACTAATTTGACCTTTATGACAGGAAGTTATCCTACTACCTAAGGTGACGGCTAGCCCTATTGTGATCCCGGCCTTCCACCTTTCCTTATCTTTGGGGATTTGAAATTCAAAAATTTCTTTATAACTCCTAAGGACCGCCTTTTGAGCCACTCTCCATCCTTTCGCCTTTTATCTTGCGATTGTAACTTCCTTTTTGTTCGGTTGTTTCATTCAACCTAGCCCCTTAAAGAAAGTTAAAATCCTTTTGTTCTTCACATCCTCTTCTCATCATGGGTTCCAAAGTAGAAATGGCATTGGATACCCAATTTTCCAAATTAACTAAAGCAGATCTCGATCGGTTTTGTTTGGAATATGGGATCAGAGCCGATATTAAGCCGAATTACCCACATCTTCCATCCCCGTTTCCAGTTATCCTCGAGGCAAGGTTCCCCTCTATATCTGGTACTTCGATCAATCCAACCTCCGGTATCCTTTTTCTAAGTTTGTTCGTTATGGAGTATCACAACATTTGTCTTGGCGAAATGGCTCATGTTGGCGTCGCTAGGATACACATTTTGAGGTTGTGTGTCGCGCTCTTGGTTATGAGCCTATTTTATCGATGTACCGAAGGTTCTTCCAACTTTCCAAGAACGGGAATTGGTTTACTGTTGAGAAAACTCGTTGTGAAACTGGGTTGATCTCTAGCATGATTGGTCTTACATCTACTTGGAAAGATAAGTTTTTCTTTGTTTTTAGACTCTATTTTTCCTTTTTCTCCGGTGTGGAGGAAGAATGAGCTTGCTTTGAACCCTTCTAAGCCTAAGGTTGAGTAGCTTGATGCGACTTTTCTCAAGAACCTTCAATCTATGTCCTTCAAGCTTCGGACTTTTCCAGAAGAATTTCTTGTTTATTTGGGTCTTAGCACCAGGTGGCCTAGCCCTCACATCGAGCCTAAGATTTTTAGTGATAAAAAATGTATGTTATGTTTTTGTTTAAGCTTCTTATTTTACTTTCTTTTGACATTCTCCTTCCTTTGTTTTGTAGAAATAAGTGCCATGGACTTCCTTGATCTTGAAGATTTTTCATCTGTGACCTTTGTTTCTACTGAAGTTACTCATGGTCATCCCAATGTTGTTGAGCGTACCAAGAACTTTCATAATTCAGAGGGTTATGATGCTACCTCAACCTCTACAACTCCCCTGGCCAATGGTACTGTTAGGAAGGTTGCTCCTGCTTCTACTCGAAGCAGTAAAAGGTTTAAGGCCTTTTCTGGCACTAGCTCCTCTGCTACTGATCCTATTGATCTTGATGAAGATGCTGATATTGTTGCCTCAGTCACTGGATTAACTCCTTCTATTGGTGATATGCTTCCTAAAAACCTACTCCTTCCCCTTTGAAGGTATCTACAAACCCAAGTGTTGATGCTAAAGCTACTACCGTGGACCCTAAGAGGGTTGTTAAAGCAAATGTAAAGAAACCCGATCATGCAGCTGGTGGTCCTAAGAAGGTGGAAAAAGGTAAGAAAACCGTTTCAAGAAAACTGTGATTTATGAGAAAGCTTCTAATAAAGGGAAGGGAGTTGCTTCCCCAAGCCATGGTGTTGAAGGTGTTACTTATGGTGAAGGGACCTCCATTTATGTCCTAGTATGGAAGGTTCATAATTGTGACACTCTGAAGAAGGGTTCTGTTTGCCAGGACGTTCTTCCTCATTGTATTCCTCCAGCCGAGAAAGAGATTGTCGAGTTGTTGTCGATGGTGAGGTTATGGCATAGATTATTCAGTATTTGGCTTACTTGACTGCTCTCATCCCGGATGGTTTGGGATGATGGAGTTATGCTCCAGGAGAGATCAAGAAACTAAAAAACAAGAAAATGGAGCTTGAGAGTGCCCTGGTTGAGGCAGCTGAGAAGGTTAAAACATTGACCACTCATGAACAGATTTTGGTGCATGAGCTTATTATTGCTAAGGCTTCCGCCGAAGATGAGCGGAACAAGGTGGAAGCCTATGCTAAGGACCTCTATAAGCAACTCCATAAGCTCAGTCAAGAAAGGAACTCTGTTTTTAAAGAGAAGAGGAAGCTAGTTGTACATCGTGAGAAGCTAGAAGGTTAGAGGAAGAAGCTTATAGATGAGAAGCTTGACGCCGGTGCTACCATTACTGCCCTTCAAACACAGGTGAATGAGCTTCTTTCTAAGAAACATTTATTGTTCAAGCAAGGTATTCCTCATGTTGTTTCCTGTCTACTTCATAGTGGTGATTTCATTTCTTCTCTTGGTGAAGCCTACACAAAGGTTAAGGCACATGGTCGTCATCATGGCCTTTCCATTGGTTTCAAGGCAAGTAAGCCGACCGTTCCCAAGAGGAGCTTCCGGCCTACCGACCTCATGCTGCTAAAGACTTTGCGGCCGCCATGAAAGCAATGGAGACGATGATCTTTCCTTACCTAGAAGCAGTTGCTCTATGTTATGATCTACCTTTCTCGGTTTTTCAAGACATCGATCCAGAAGGTCTCAAGAAGGATATTGCTCAGCAAGTGATCAAGGCCATGGTTAGTAAGATTGTTAAGAAGGTTAGCCCTAATGATAATGATCAAGAGGGCATAGTTGATGATGGAAAGACTGAAGAAGAAGGACCCGCCACTGAAGATCCAGTTGACCAACCAGACGATGACGAGGAAGTCGAGGCTACTCCTTCCCCACCTACTGATACCAAGCGCACTTGTGACACTCCGTAAATCAAGCCGTTTCCGTACAATGCTTAATAATGTTTTCTTAACGTTAAATTCCCGCATGATAAATTTTGTTAAGTTTAATCACGACGAGTCTAGCATAGGCTTGCATACACGATACATTGCATATAAGTAATTTAATTCAAATTACTTAAACTTTCGGATTTTGCCCGACGAATACATACGTCGGTGATAATTTATTTTAGAGACTCGAAGTATATTAAATGATCCTATAAGGTTTGAATTATATGGTATATGATTATATTTTATAAATACCAACAACGGAAGCGAATAAATTCTTCTAGCGTTATCTTTTTGTTCTGTTTGTTTTACTTTAACGGACCTATTTCGTGAAATAGCACCGACATAAAAGCATACGAACATTAGAGGTAAAAATAATAACATTACACGCAATAATAATGCATAAAATTTATATTTATGTATTCGATTACGAGTTTGAAATATATTACGTTCGTATAATATATGTATTTCCACTCAAATAAAGAACGTATGTCTCTTAAATAATTAAACATGTCTACCGAAAAATACCTATAGAAACATACTAAAGAAATAAGTTAAACTTGTTTTCATACACCTTGTTATATTGGTATGAGACACAACTTAAACTTCACTGAATTATTTATTACGAGAATTCAATGATTGGTATAGTGTTCTCTCCTTAAGAAAGCATGATACTGATTTGTCAAACAACCATCAACATCCCATTTTAACTATTAAATCATCACCTGATCCACAAACTTCTTCAAATTTAAGATCCATATATAAATTATATATTATATATAAGTCATGAACAAAATTCATGGTTTTTCTTGTCAGTGGCAACGTATGCTCCACCACCATCATCATTCTTTTTATATAAAGTATGGTACATGTTATTGGTCAAAGATAGGTATTCACATCTCAAGCATCATACATCAAATTGTGTACCAACCCAACCTACCCTGTCTTCTAATTTCTTTCATATATGGTCGATCCATCACTACACACTCACCATGTCTTTGCATTATTTATAAACCAACATTACACTCCACCTATCTAAATATTTTAAATTCTTTATATTACAAATTTCATAGTATACAAATTTTGTAATATAAACTCTTTCTGCAAAGAAGAGTTCACAACAACCACTAACAATCACACGAAACTCTTTCACCACTCTCTGTGTTAACACAACTAGTACCACCCAAACACCAACCCGCCACCACTATCTCTGGTGTTCACGACAACCTCCAACACCATCACTGCCACTGTCCTCTTCTTCATTGCAGCAGCATCACACCCCCACCACCACCATACCACCATCACAAACTGTACACAACCACCGTCACACCATAGATACACCACCCACCACTGGCGCGACACGTTGTAGCTTCAAACACAACCAGAGATACCTCTACGACCCATTATTAGACCCTAACTCAGCCCGAAAACACCCTTCGGTCTCATCCCATAAACCGAACACACCGTGCCCGTACTAGCTTCCAAGCTACAGCAAGGAATGAGCCTCGCAAAGTGGAGCTAGCACAAGCCATTTTGTCTCATTAATCCGTAGTCATAATCCTAGAACTAAGTGAAAACTCTATCTCTAGATTGTCTTTATATATTTATAAAGTTACTTTATGCTAGCTCTAACACCCAAAGAACAAGATACACATTAATATGCTTATTGATGTTAAAATATATGCTTGAACTTAATAAATATGAGTTTTGGTTAAAGATTTGAAAGGCTTGTAAAATATGAGTTAAAACATGTTAAAGGTAATTTTAGTGTATAATTTGATTAAAAAATGGTGTAATCGAGAAATATTAACATAGATTGTGTTTACAAAGTCCTAAAAATATTATATAACCTCATGCCGTTAAAAATATTGTTTGTATAAAATATTTATATACAAATATTTTATTTGAAAGTTAAAGTATATTTTTACAGAAATGTAGGCCACTTTAAAAAGAATAATTTCTAATAATATATATAAATATATAATTTCAATATATATATATATATATATTTGTGTGTGTGTATACACATATACACATGACTGAATCGGTTAGGTTGTGTTTAAATGACAAGTATACAAAGCCATCATGAATGATACAAGACATATGTTAAAGAAAATGTTTAATCATAATATTTATATAGATATATAAATATTTACTTTTGAGTATAAACTCTTATCACCAATAGGTCGTTCATAAATTAAACGATACGTACGGTTGGTAAAAGCAACCGACGTAAACTTAAATGAAACGATCGGTTGGTGAAAGAAACCGACACCTTAAGCGATATGATCAGTTGATGAAAGCAACTGACACGAACAACGAAACAACTAGTTGGGTGAAAGCAACTAGCATAAACCGACTTGCGAGTCAATAACGAACTAACTGACCTTACGCGTTTAGGACGTGTGAAGGCGGCAAACTGTGATTAATCTAAATTTTCTAGCGAAGCGACCACTGAACTCAAGAGGTGAGTTTCACTACCCCTCTTTTTATGGTTTTACTGTTTTTCTATTTGGGGGTGGAAAACATACACAACTGCTTTTATATACAATAATTAGGAACAAAACACACAATCCTTATGCGAACATGAGTTGAACTATGTAGTGCTATAAGTCCCTTGCTTACATACTATAATCATTAGCTAACGGAGTTAGCCACAGGAATATACGAATAGTACTATTGACGTTGACATTTCCCCCTAATGTTATGTTAGTCGCGCTAACCTCCGATATTGCATCGAAACAGGGTGCGTATATTCCATCTGTGAGATTTGAACATGGCAAAAGGATATAAGTCGTGGTTTGGTTATAGGCTCAGGGTTTGTTATATTAATTCATAGATTTAGCTAGTCTACGAAGGATCATCGTATTTGTTTCAGCATATTATCGTATACTTATTTGTGAACTAATTCAACGTTTTATGAATAACGTGATTTCATATCGAGTCTCAAAACCTGTGAACTCACCAACCATTGTGTTGACTTTTTAAACGTATGTTTTTCAGGGAATTAATAACGCATGTAAGGAATCATGAAGACGGGACCTCAATGCATAATTAGGATACCATTTTCGAAGTCTTTTTCTTGTATAACCCTATCGATGTTTAGGGTCACATACTCCTAATTTTTTTCAATAAATTTTGTTTGAAAATAAGTTATGATTTGTAAACGCTTCTTAAAACTATTGGTATCCTAATACATGTATGTTGGTGATAATCATATGCTTATGATATACATGACGTCACTCGCCCGTACTTCCGCCTTGGCGGGGTGTGACAGCACTCCATCCCCTGCGAGAGAGGTAGAGCATAATCCATCTCCCGCCCCTTCTGAAGCTTCCCCAGATGCCTTTGATACTCCAGTGAACATGCTATATGAGGATCTCTTTGGTGAGGCAACTAAAGCTTCTTAGAAGGAGGATGCTACTTCTGGTAAGTAGCCAAGTTGGTTGTTTTAGCATCCTGTGTGAAGTTTCTTTATTTGTATTTGTAAGCCTTTGTTGGCATGAACAGTTTTTCCTTATGTCTATGATGTTTGGTAGCACCCACTAGGGTGCCTTTATATTTCAATCTATCTCATAGTTATTTATTTTGTTTGCTTGTGTTTTTCATGCTTGTTTGTTATTTTGCAATTCCTTTGAAACTATGTTAAGGAGTGGTGCTGCAGACACCCTTCCTTTCCTTAGTAACTAAGAACCGATTCAAAGCATATCCCATCCTCTATCTGTCCACAAAACTTATTAACTTGTTCATGGTATATTGTTACATAAGTCCTTCACTTTTTAAGCTTATCACAATTGTAAGCTTCTAACTTGTTGTACTTATGGACCTACTTGGTGAGAGATGCTCAATCTAGTTACATGGAGATAGTTTACTTCTATGTGCTCCATGGAGTCCTATTGTTTTGGGGATTCACCTTGTATTCAAGAAGATATAGCGTCTTGTTACCTGCTGAGCGATATGGCTTAGGAGCTCAACCATGTACATGATTAGGAAATACGTCATACCTCATGGAGCCTAGTTTGGAGAGGCTTACCCTTAGATAGGATAATAAAAAAGTTTGTTACTCAAAATATGATAATCATTCATTGATTTTTCACTTATATCAAACTGAAACAACTAATACATAGATTTTTAGTGAAGACCTAGACTAGGAACTTCTTAAGGTGCTTGTCACTCCAATGACGAAGCACCTTCTTTACTTCAAGGTCATTGAGCTTGTAAGATCCAACCATGTATGATGTAGAGACCTTCCCACTTAGGTCCCAGCTTCTTTTCTTACTCTTGTGTTATAGATGGCTTCAAACTTCTTCTTGTATCTAGATTCTTCTATAGCAGCTTGATCACAGATTTCTTCTAGAAGATCAAGGTTGAGCAAAACCTCAGAGTCATTTGCTTCTTGATCAATGCTTCTTACCCTTCTTGTTATTACCCCTATTTCAGTAGGGATACCAGCTTTTGAATCAAAGATTAAGTTGTAGGGTGTTTTGCCATGACTCGTTTTCTCTCTTGTTCGAATAGCACAAAGAACACTTGGAAGTTCTTCTACCCACTTTCTGTCATCCCTCCCCAATCTTGCTTTTATGTCTTCTACAATCCTACGATTCATTCGCTCAACTTGGTCGTTATATTAGGAAAATGCAACCAAACTAAACACTTGCTTGACTTGTAGGTCCTTGCACCAACGACTGAATGGCTTCTCAGCAAACTGCTTCCCATTATCAGTCACTATTTTGCCTAGCAGCCCATATCTACAAATTATGCTTTCCCATACAACGTTCATTATCTACCTCCCTTTACTGGAAGCTAAGGGCTTAACCTCTGACCACTTGGTGTAATAATCCACAACAACCAATAGGAATTTTACCTTCCCTGCTGCCTCGGGGAAGGGACCAACAATGTCCATTCCCATTTTTAAAAGGTCCAGGCAGAAATGATGGGCACCATGTTGTGTTTCAGATTAGTTTTTACGGGAGCATGGAGCTGACAAGCTTCACACTTGTGTATCACCTCAGAAGAGTCCTTGTGCATCGTCGGCCAGTAGTACCTAGGTTCAGTTGACTAGTTACTACTGACCTTGGACCAAAGTGTATTCCATAAATGCCTTCATGTACCTCTCTTACAAGGTAATTGCTTTGATCCGGACCTACACATCGTAAAAAAGGGCTCAAGTACCTTTATTGTAGAGGATACCGTCTTTTATAGCTTAGCTTTGAGCCTTAGTTTTATGGCTTCTCCTTCTTCGATAGGAAGCTTGCCATCTTTAAGAAACTCTAGAATGGGATTAATCCAAGTGATTCCTTCTTCTTCAATTATATCTTGTATTTATAGTTCCTCAATGGAAGGGGCTTCTCAAAACTTCAACCAAGACCTTCTTTGTCAAATGAGCGAAGGTCAGAGAATACAGTTTACTAAGGGCATCAACTTTCTTGTTTCGGATTCTAGAGACTTGAATCAAGGAGCAGCTTCTGAATTCCTTCATAAGCTCCTTGACCTTCTGCTTATACTTCAGCATCAAAAGATCCCTTGCTATGAACTCATTGTTTATTTGGTTGGCCACTAATCTTGAATCAACAAAAGCACTTAGTTTCGGGGTCTTCATCTATTTTGCTAAGTGAAACCCTTCAGTCAAAGCCACATATTCAGCCCCATGGTTAGTACATGGAAAATCTAGTCGGGGTGCATAAGTATATTAGGTTCTTTGGGGGTCTGTCATTATTAGACCAGCTCCAGAACCTTCTATACTTGAATCTCCATCAGTGTAGAGTGTCCACTTTCCCAAAGGGATAGTAGGTTCACCTTCTTCCAGTTCGTTCATCTCCATAGGTTCTTCGGTGTTTCAACTAGAAAGTTGGCAAAGATCTGACCCTTGATTGCTTTCTAGATTCTTACACTATGTTGTGTTCACCCAAACCGATAGCCATTTGGCTAGCCTTCATGCGATTTATGGTCTTTCCAAAATGGATCTTATGGGTTTGTCGGTGATCACCTTCATTTTATGAGCTTGGAAGTATCTTCTTAGCCTTTAGTCTGTGTGAACAAGTGCGAGAATTAGCTTCTAAATAGGCGTGTATTTGAGCTTAGTTTCTCTTAGTGCCCTGATGATGATGTATACTATAACTTGGAATTTGTCGCGTTCGACAATAAACACTGAGCTAATAGTTTCCCTTCCTGCTGATAGATAAAATGTTACTGCTTCTCCTACCTGAGGAGCTTCTAGAGCATGTAAGGAAGCTAGATGCTTATTTAGGGTTAGGAATGAAACTTTTTCCTCACTAGTCCGTTGGAAATCTTTCTTGTCATTGAAATTTTTCAAAGTTTTGAAGAAGGGTAAATATTTTTCTGCTGATTTCGAAAGAAATCGTTTGAGGGAAACAATTTTGCCATTGAGGCTATGAACCTCCTTCTTCGTTTTTGGAGAATGCAAACTACGAACAATTTGTACCTTGCTTGGGTTAGATTTTATGCTTTGGTTGTCAATTAAGTGGCCCAAAAATTTACCTTCTTCAAAACCGAATGAGCATTTAACTGGAGTGAGCTTCATGTTGATGCTTCTAAATTTCGGAACGTTTCTTCAATATCATTGATCATTGCTTCCTCATATTTACTCTTTATGACCAATTCATCAACATAGGCTTCCATGTTCTTTTCAATTTTCCCGGATAAGGTATTTTCGATCAAACGTTGATACATAGCTCCGACATTCTTCAAACCAATGCGCATCTTCTTGTAACAGAAGATCCCATTTCCGGTGTGGAATGCTGTCTTCTCATCATCTTCAACCTTCATCAAGATCTGGCGGTAGCCCTTGTAGGCATCCCAGAAGCACTTGTATTGGAAGCCTGTAAGGGAATCCACCTTCCAATCAATCTCTGTGAAGGGGTAGCTATCCTTGAGACAAGCTTTGTTAAGATCCTTGAAGTCCACACACATTCGCCAAGATCCATCATACTTATTGACTATAACTGGGTTTGAAATCCAAAAATGGTACGTTACTTCTCGGAGAATATCGGCTATGACAATCTTGTCTACCTCATTGCATGCAACTAATCTTATTTCAACAGCCAAGCTTCTTTTCTTTTGAGAGAATGGTTTATGTGTGGATGAGATGTTCAAGGAATGTTCGACATATTCCCTGGGAACCCTGTCATATCATTTGGGCACCGTACAAAAACATCTTTGCCTTTTTATAATAAAGTTATGAGCTTACTCATAATCTGAGAGGGAAGCTTACTATTGACGTTGATAGTTTGTTCAGGGTAAGATGAGTTGATGCTTATCTTCTGTATAGGGCTATCCTCCATATATTCACCAAGCTCCCAAGCTTCTTCTGTAGCAGCTATGAGTAAAGCTTCTTGTGTTGGTACCATTGTAGATATTCCTCTCATGGTTGGGAACTTCATCATGCCATGAGCTGTGGAGACTACTGCATCAAAGTAGCAATCTAATTCTTCCGATGATTATATTATAGTTAGAAGGGTACTTGACCACTGTGAAGGTGAGCTTCTCGACCCGAGAGAGATTTCCATCTCTGAAACGAACATCTAGAGTGAGCTTCCCAAGTGGAAACACCTTCTCTCCGGCGAAGCTTTTGCGGGAGTTGTTGGATTTGTTTCTTGATTTCTTGAGGAAGTTTGAGGAAACATATTTCATACATCACCTTCGTTGCTGCCCCATAGTCTATGTAAGCTCCATCTATGAGGGAGCCATTAAATTCAACTTCTACATTGTCTGGAGTTGTGGCTTTGTTATGAAGGTCAGTTAGAGGGAAGCATATGCTTTGTTGGCTCCATTCGAGTGTTCGTTGCCTCTTGTTACAAACATGAACCATGTTTACTCCAACACCTTCTTTCCATTCCATTTACCTTCTTTTTGGTCTTCGAGTAGGTGAGCTAACTCACCACTTTGAACGACATCTTCGATGCGTTTCTTCAGCTAGAAGCAATCATTGGTATGATGGCCATTGCCATTGTGAAAGACACAAAACTTACCTGCATCACGCTTTCCTGCTGGCTTTGACAGTGGATGAGAAGGACAAAAAATTTTCTTAACCTCCTCGGTTACCAGTATCTCTTGAGGAGTTTTGGTTAACACAGAGAAGATCAGCTTATCCTTCTCTTGAGGTCTATGTTGTCGAGAAGGGTGGCTTCTGTTGTCTAACCTCTTTTGCTCTTAGTGCTATGTGGATGCTTCTCGACGAAGGACTGGAATTGAGGTTTCTTTCCTTTTGAGGAGTGGTTTCTCTAGTTTCCATGGTCACATTTCCTTGTTTCTTGATTATCCAAAGCTTCTTCCCCTCGAAAGTAAGCTTCTGTTCTTTCGAAAGCTTCCTTCATGGTTTGGGGAATGTTTTCCTGGAACCTTCTCACAAGCTTCTTTGCTTTGATGGCGTTCATGTAACCTGAAACACACATCTTTTCCGAAGCAACACCATAGTTTAAGCACTCTTTCTTATATCTTTCCAAGAAGATTCGAAGGTCTTCATGTTCCTTTTGCATGATTTGGTATAGGACCGTAGCGTCCTTAGTGCACCTTCTTTGCTGGGTGAAGTTAGTTAAGAAGCTTTAGTATAGATCATCAAAGGAATCTATGCTTCTCGATGAAAGGGTGTTGAAACAAAGTCTAGCAGGTCTTATCAAGGTTTACATGAACATATGGCAACATTCGCCGTTGTTCCATCATTCTACGGTAGCTGCTCACGTGAATATCTGAAGGTGATCTTCGGGAACTTCCGTTCCATCATAAGTCTTGATAATAGTTGGCCTCTTAAACATTCTTTGGAGCACAAAGTTTACTATTTGTTCAGAGAAGCATGACAAGGTTGAAGGCTTGTAAGGTTGGTAAGGTTCCAACTATGTTAAGTCACTTGCACCGGTGATAATGATAATTGGAGCTTGAGTTACCACATGCTGGCTCATAGTCGGGAAACCTTGTGAAGCTTGCCATTGTAAGATTCCCGACCATGGTTGGGCATACTGAGACACCATAAGTGCTGCCATTTGAGGATACGTCATACCTGGCAGCATGACATCTTGGCAGCATGACATCTGGCTGTAGGTAATCCTGAGGCATGGAGCACATGGCTCTTACTAGTGACGGTGCGACCATGCCTCTTGCTAAAGGTAAGGACATCAAAGCTTCTACCAAGGAAGTACTAAAGCAGGTGAGCCTTGGGAAAGCTGCTCCATGGTTTTCTCTCGAACTCCATTGGGAGTTATGGCGAGGCTGTTAGGCTTACTATTTCTTGAGGAGAGTTTATGTTTTCGTATTCCCTAATCAATGAACTACAGGGGCTTTGAGCGTTTCTTCCCGACATGGAAGGTGTGCTTGTGCTTGGTGGACTAGGCATAGTTGAGAGTGTGACCTTAAGTTCTTTAGTATAGTCTAACCTTATTCTCTCCCATTTAGCACACTCTTCCTTAGCATAGTTATTCATCAGCTCCCTGAGCTGAACAAAGTTCCGTTTGACACCCTCCGGCGTTATATCTATCCTCTCCATCGGGAGTAAGAAATCATCCCTTGGAGAGAAAATTCCACTTCTAGACGAGGGTGGTGTTTGGAACTCGAAAGATTGTGACGACGTGACCAATGACCTGCTCGTTTCCAGTGAACTACAGTCGATATTTTCCCCTGACGAGGAATTATCTTGAGGCCGATCATCTTTCGAAGGAATAATCTTGTTAGGATCACTCTTTTCAGCCATACATGAACAGTACTTGAGAACAATGGAGCTGAAACTATAAGTAGTGGCAACCCCACAGTAAGCACTACTTGTTGCTATAATGGGTATAGCTAACAACTGAAGTATGTGGTATAAGAGTGTTGTACTAACAGAGCTTCCTAACCTACTAATAATCAAAGAAAACACGATTGGTTAGTCTCACCGTAGGAGGAGGTCTTCTACGATCAACTTCCGACGTGAGAATCAGTGATATGATACGATAATGAGATTGTAGGAGTAAGTATGAAGAGAGAGTAGTGAGAAATAGAGTGAATGAGAATGAGAATACCTTTGACTGAAATTTTCCTTTTACAGGCAGTCGAAAGCTTATCTGGGGTAAGCTTAAGCTTCTTAAGGAGAAAGGGTCAACTCCTCTTTCGACTTAGGCAAACTAGTAATGCTATTTTTGTGTAACCTGCATTCTGTCTTTATCTGCCATGTCGTCACTCTTGCATTATGGCAGGTACCACCTTTATGTTAGTCATGACTTTTTCTGAGATTTTACTGGCAAGAGCTCCCCTAGTCAACTTAGAAATCTTGCTTGGCAAGTTTCGAGCTTCCCATTCTGATAACTTGTACTTGCTACTTCTTTATTCCATAGCTTCCTTAGCTTATGGATGGGTAAAGGTACCGTCGTTATCAAATAACTCGTTCAAATTCATGTAAAATGATCATTAATGTTAACTAATATAGAGGAAATAGATATGATAAATAATACATAGACAACATGATGAGGATATACATAATAAAAATATTGAAAGTTTCAGTATCTATTAATTCTTCAAAAGTTAATGCTTAATTTTTGGAATTTGAGAACTCTAATAAGTTATTACTTTTTTATTATTTCTTTTTAAGCTTTTAATAAAGTTAATTTTCAGGTTATTAATTGTAGGATTTTTAATTCATTAACGGAGAGTAGTGAGGCATGACATGTGTGGGTAGATGATGAGAAGACAACAAAAAAACATGAAAATCCCCAATTAAATCGGTCAAAATGTGCGAGCCTCATAAACCATCAACCTTCTCTTTTCTTTTTCTTTTGTGGCAACAAAGTGGGTACATAAGCTATAAGTGGAAAAGATCAATTCTTGAAGATTGATGGAGAAATGGCATCTTAATTAAAGTAAAATTCCTTTCGTTTCTTAAAAAACATTTTTAGGTAACTGTTTTTGAAACACGACTCTACAACGAACGGATCGGGGTCATGCCATGGCCAGTAAAGTCAAAACGTTAGACAAATTAGATTGATTTACTTTACACATGATTAGAGAAGTTAAGTATCCTTTTAAGCTTCTATTATTGTGCTTAAGGTACGAATGATATTATCTCTAAAAATATTAATAAATGATAAAGAATAGTAAAGCTAAAACTCACTCAACGAACATGAGTTCTGTATGCATAAAAAGTTGACAGGTGCGCTAGAGATAAATGTGCAAACTAGCTGAGCTGCTCACGAGCTACTCGAGATCGGCTTGTAAAAAAGCTCGATCGAGCCGAACTTAATGGAGCCCGAGCTCGAGCCTAAAAGTAAGCTCGTTTAATAAACGAGCCCGAGCTTCACTTATCGAGCTCGAGCCGCCCATGAGCCTAAACGAGCCTATCATTTATATAATATATAAAAGTTTTAAATACATATCTACTAATTATTACTTAATATATATAATGTTATGAAAAAATATATAAACATAACAAAATAATATATATTATTCTATAAATAAAACTATAATAGAAAAACATATATAAAAATAATTTTAATTATATAAAAAATAATTAATAAATAGTAAACGAGCCGAGCTCAATCTTGAAAATCTACTCACTAGCTGAGCTCGGGCTTTGAACATAGAGCTTGAAACGAGCCGAGCGCAAGCCTAGTCAAGCTCGGGCTCGGCTCGTTTGCGCCCCTAGCTAGAGGTTAGAATAAGGAATGCAACATTTGGACGGGTTATCCGAGCATAAGACAAGCATCCAATTGAGCTGATCTTTATTTTGTTTTGAGTTATTTTAAGACTAAATATTTTGTAATGTTCAAGATTGTCTTATGTATGATTTGTGATGCATGTATGTTATATTCAAAGTTTAAGAACTATATTGCATTAATTAATCCAACCTCTGAGAGATCTTGGTTTAGGGTGTTTCACCAGAACTAATTCCGATCGGATAACATCAACACAGATATCGGTATTAACAGAACTTGTATTGGTATTAGTTTTCATGGTTTTCACAGTTGTATTTTCTTTTCTTTACATTCAAATATAAATTTTGGTGTAGATGAAGTTGTATTCAATATATAGAACACACGTTTCAACGACTTCACTTTTTCCCGCTTTTCTGAATATATCGTTGTGAATCATTTTTTATTTATGACAAAATAGCAAAAGACAACCTTTATATTTAAACGTTTTCTCAATGTACGCCATTTAGCAAAAGAATTGGCAAAAAGCATATTGTATGTTGCAAATCTCTTTCACGTTACGTCCTTTGGCTCTAACCCAGTCAATTTTTTCGTTAAATCTGATCATGTGCAAAACACATGAAGGTAGGTTTGTAATTTTATTAATCTAATTAAAAACAAATTAAAACCTACAATTTATCTTTCCTACTCTCTCTCTCTCTCTCTAATAAGTCTTAAACACACATCAAACCCACTAGTCCCTTTTCGTCCGTCTTCTTCTGCTCCGGCTAAGCGACCATCACTGGCTAGAGACCACCGCCTCTTATTATCTCACCCACAAGTACAACTGTCATCTTTTTCAACCAAAATCCTCTTAGCATGGCCACACCACTTCGCCCACTCCTATTTTCACCTTTGATTAACTCCACCATCGTACCTAGGGGTGAGCACGATTCGGTTCAGTTATTGAGTGAAACTCACGTCGAAACCGAAGTTATCGGTTATTTTAGAATACCAACCGATCGGTTTTCGATTATTCGGTTTTCGGTTTCGGTTTCGGTTTTCTTTATTGTGAGTAGACATAAAAAAAATTCTAAAAGATATAGTACCTCATATATATTGAATTCAAAATACAAAAATAGGCACGTGTTACGTGGAACCAAACATATACAAAGTTGTTTGCGTAGTAGAGTTTAAAATGCAACAACGTTTTTAATCAAAAAAACACTAAAAGTTTGGCCCGAATATTCGTTCATTATCTTATTCATCTTCAAAGTATAGACCTAATCTTCAGCATCTTCATAATCTTCGTCACCGTCAATGGTAGATTCTTTTGGTATTTTGCTCCAGTCATAACATCTTAAAAAAACACATAAAAAACAAAGGTTCTATTAATCAGATCGGTTCGTTTTTTTTTTTGGTTTTTATAAAATGGATAACCGAACCTAAACCCGAAAATCGGTTCTTCGAAAATCTAAAAAATTAACCGTCGGTTAATGCTTCGGTTCGATTTTTTCGGTTATTCGGTTTCGATTCGGTTAATTCGGTTTCTGCTCACCCCTAATCGTACCTTTTCAACTTAGATTATAATCACAAGACGCCGATCTACAACAACAACTGAAGAATGGTACCTTAAGTCACTCTTCGATCTTCCTTGCAACACATACTCCATTCATCCCTTTTCCCTAACCGAACCCTAGATTGTGGCCTGGTTCAAAAATTTTGAAATTTGTTTTCGATGCTAATAATTTGGGAACGAGATGTTAATTAAGCATCACTTCAAGAGGGGTTGCCACCGTCCTTACACGCCTACCTCGCCCAATTAATAGCCACTACTAATGTTGGTAACCCCTCCTGTGATTAGAATGAAAATTGAACCCACCATGTGATCAAAAGTCTAAAAAAAAACCCTTATCATGGGAAAAAAAAAGAAACCTTTAAAAAATAACTCTACCAACTATAAACGTGTTATTTTATAGTTGTCATTCTCTAACCAAGATAAAAGAGGAGAGTTTATACATAAAAAAAAGTTTTTGAAAAAGCCCCCAACTTTATAGTTAACTTGAGGCCTCCTAAAACCTTGGGCCGTCACTAGCGTGATTTACGATTTGAGGTTTCGAGTTTGTTGTACGGTTTCGAGATTGATTTGCATTCCAATTTTAAGTTTAAAGAGCTCGTCGAAATGACGTGTGGCCGAAAAAACCAAGATGAAGAGAAAGATGAAAGTTTGAGGTATGGGAATGATGCGAATCGTGATAAAGCAAATCATGTTTCAAATTTTGGCATAAATGTCTCTTCATATATAAGTATATATATATATATATATATATTTTATTTTCAATCATTAAATAAATGTGGAAATTACAAACATGATCAAATTTAACGGAAAATTTTAACTAGGTTAGGACCAAAGGATGTAACATGAAAGAAATTTAAAAAGTACAGTATATTTTTTGCCAATTCTTTTGCTAAAGGACATCCGTTGAATAAACGTTCAAACATAAATGACGTTTTTGACTATTCTGTCTTTATTTATATTGTTGATTTTCAAAAACAAACCGCCACAACAAAAAAGCTGTATTTTGCTAGTTGATATTAAAAGGCATGGTTATATGTTTGACGAATGAACATTAGCATTTTTTAATAAGTTTTATTATATTAACTTCTTATACCGTAAATAAAATAAAACATATGTCTCTAACCATTTGATTATTATTCAATTTGACTTTTTGTAATAACTTTTGTTTGTTAACCTTTTTATAAAAAGCTAAACACATCAATGTTTTAAAAACCAGTATTTTACTAGTATCGGATTTAGTTTAAAAATAGTACAACCGGTTGAACTGTAATGTATCAGAAGGTTCAATCGAGTTAAATAATTTACCTTGTAATTCCATATAATCCATATAAATACAATTTCAACTAAAAAATAACCCAAAAGTACAATAATAAACATCAATCTTGAACCAAATATCACACATGAACAACAGTCGAGTCACCTAGAAAGTTTGTACTTCGTATACGAAATTAGTCAATTACAAAAGATGTAAATAAATCAACAATGGATTTACATGATACAAAATTGTTTGATTAACGAATCGTCGTTAACTGTGTTTACTTGTTTCATTTTTATCCGCTATGTTAAAAGTCATTTTTAAAAACTTCGGGCCAAAAAAATATCCTGAATTTAAAACCGGTTTGCCGGTTTAAACCGGTATTTTTAAAAAACAGGCGGTATGATGTTCTAGCAAACCTCCTAAAAGTAACGGGCTCTAAATACCGGTTGACTTACAAAAATTCAGTATAACCGGTTCAACCGGCCGGTACGTACCAGTTGTTTCAATAAAAGTTTTGTTGACATTTGGTCAGTCCGTTCTTGCAAGAGGAGTCTATGTTAACTAAGATTTCATCCGCTTAATGGATAACCATTTGCTACCAATGGAGAATTGCTTCTCATTTTGAATTGAGGTGAGTGTATTTACACCAACGGAAACCATAAATTTCATACACAATAAAAGGGATATCATCCATTTTTAGATAGGAAATATAGTTTGTTTTCCCGTTATATCAAATTTGATCATTGATATTCAAACATTGTTCTCTTTCCTTTGTTTTAGTTCATGATCTGAACGAGTCGCACATACACCCTAGTACATGTTCCTCGACGCTGAGGGCATCTCCGAAGCGCGTGAGATTTTGTGATATTTCTAATTGGTTGTCTTGTATTTCTAATAAGTTGTTTAACCGTTGGCATGTTGAATCATATATATAATGGGCTGGTTTAGATCGATCCTAAGTGGATTCTTATGAATTACTTTTATTCAATAGAATAATTAAAAAGATTCCATAGAATAATAATATTCAACTCGGCAGGGTTCATTTCAGAATTGACGCGAAATCCAGGTTATTGTCATTCAACTGCCACAAGATCAACAATTCCATAAGCTTGGGCCTCTGTTGCTGACATATAAACATCTCTTTCCATGTCTTCGGATACAACCCATAAGGGTTTGCCCGTTCTTTGTACATAAACCCCTGTCAGGGTTTCATGTAGTTTCAGCAGTTCTCCCACTTTCAGGATGAATTCTCCTGTTGCTACTATTGGAATCCATCTGCCCAAGACACACTTGAGTTGATGTGACTAGTACGTTATGATCCAAGTCGGGTCATACCTAATATCAAGCTAGACAAACGTCACGATAATTATTATTAGATATGATCTAAGTAATAATAATCAACACTTATAATATTTGGAAATTGAGTTTTCTAAATTTTTCGTATTTGTGTATTAAATAAATTATGTGGATAATTTATGTTTGAGATAAATGTTATTTATTTGAATAAATAACAAAATCTGTATATAGAAAAATAAACAAAATGAGGTTTGAGTTTTGGAGGGAAAACCCACCCAAGGTGGCCGACCCCATCTCTTTCTCTCTTCCTTTTGTTATTTTCAATACATGCAATTGATTCCATTAAAAGATCACAATTCTTGTTTTGGTATCACCAAAAATACGCTCTCACACACACATTTTATAAAAATATTATAAAAATGTAAAAACCATAAAAAGGAATACTTACACATCGTAAAAAAGACAAATACGAAAGTTACGATACCAAAATATATTATATTGTGAATACAACTTCGATTTTAATAAAATTTATATTAATTGAAAAAAATATTAAAGTACGATGTGAATATGGAATAAACTGTGTGGCGTTAATTATGAAAGTGCGACTTGCACAAATGAATATGTTCATATATTCACTTTTCACTTGGAAAAGGTGTGCCCTATGCATCTTTCGGCTCTTTCCCTACCTTCGCTTTTGGCCCTACCAAGGTAATAAAACAAAATAATATATTTTTAAATAAGAGAGAACGATAACTATTTTTATCACATGCTTAAAACTATAAGTGTGCTAATTGTTTGACATTAATTGATATAAATTAAACTTAATAATTACATAATGTAAATTTATTCAACTAGTTGATACAAGATAACCGGTAAAAAAAAGTTGATACAAAATAACTTCATTTGTTAAACAATTACCTAAAATTTAAAAGTCTACTCATGATACGAATTAATCACACGAATAAAAAAAATTAAAAAGATGTTTTATTAGAATTCTATTTTTAATATACTATTATATCAACTAATAACACTATTTACACCTAGACTAAATTATAAATTTGGTCATTTATGTATATATCAGATTTCAGTTTTATGCATATACCTGATTAGAACAATTTCAAAATTTAGTTACCATTTTATAGAGTAATCTCTTAAAATTAACGTGATTTGTACTTTACGTTTTTAAATGTTACACCGTTTGATCTATGCTTATAACCCAGTTAATCCCCCCCCCCTTCTCCCCCCCCCCCTCTTTCACTATAGCCACCATCGGACTTGCCACTGGCGGACTTGTTGACACCATTGAACCTCCTACCACTATGTCCTCCCCTTCTTTCACCACATTCACCACTATTCAACCTCATCCCTAATCTATTCAAGTTCAAAATTAGCAAAACATAATACCAGTTCAAAATCCATACCATATGCCTTTTTACAGAACAAAGGAACGAGCTGATTGGCATGTGACATACCACGGATGATGCCTGATTATATAACGGCGGGGTTGCTATTCGTCATGGCGGAGCATGGAGGCAATGAGGAATGGTTCTGCGGTGGTCTGGTAACGAGATTTTTTTGAAACAGATGGGTGTGAGGGGTGGGATAGTGAGCTTTTCTAGTAACATATGGTGGGAGTGAGCTTTTCCCCATTATAGACGTAGAGTTCACATCGAAGCATGGAGGCAGTAGGGAGGTAGCCTCGATGGCAGCAATGAACTTTTCCAGTAACAGATGGGGGGCGAAGGTCATGTCGGTCAAAGACCTAAAGGTAGAAGAAGTGGTTGTGCTTGAGTATGGTCGCTAGAAAACAAAGGGTTAATGACGGCAGGCTCGGTGGTGGCTGTGGTGGAAGAGGTCGAGAAGATGTAACACCCCGCAACCGCAGCGGAAACGTAAACGGGATGCAACAGACACCTCTGATATCAACCACATTGTTTATAAAGAAAACTGAATGCATTAATATACTTCAAATTACATTATCTTGTATTCCATTACCGTCTAGGTGATACACACATCACACACTACGATACATAATTCTATTTATTATAATGTATCCTAACATCCCGCACACAAATCTTACACACATCAAGCACTTAGCACATAAGCAATCACTTCATCTTAGTTGTACCTGAAAAGCATGTGAGAAAACGGGTCAACTACGAATAGTTGGTGAGTTTCACAATTTTAGTAAACCATGATAAATCCATATCATAATATAATATTATCTGGGGACACTGTTAACCCAGTACTGTACTCACTCCGGGAACAATGTTAACCCAGAAACACATCCAATAACATCTGGGGACACTGTTAACCCAGAAACACATTTAATAACCTCTGCGGACACTGTTAACCCAGAACACTGTTTCGGACCTTACACTGTTAGCAACTCAGACAATTACCATCTTAATACATTACCGTACGATTCCCGTACAATAAACATTATATAAATACATTCATTTCCATGCGATCAGCATGTACTTAAACATTTTGATAGAAACATGCTTTCCGCCCCGGGAAAATATTTAAAACAGTTCAGTAAAAAGGGGCTCGTGAAACTCACCTTAGCACATGCAAACAGGTAACAACAATCATTATCAATTAACACGTCCAATCTGTAATATGATCCCTACGATCGTTATTATACAATTATTGTTTATATAATCTTTAACCTTATCAATCGGTACATCTGGGGACACTGTTAAACCAGTACTGTACCTGTTCCGGGGGCAATGTTAACCCAGAAACACTTCTCCGGACTCAGATTGTGATGTCGTTTAGAATTCCATGGTCACAATTACTATTAGTCGTTTTTCTCGTTTTGCGTGCCTAGCACGGTTATTCGTTTTATGTTTCAAAAATGAGTTTGGTCACACACGACCCGAAAAAAGTCGTTGACTGATAGTTTAAGTAAAGTTGTGAAATTTGAGCTCGGTTTAGACGCCCCGTTTGGCCGCGAGACCCGTTTCCGTCTTTAGCGTACCGGAAACTGTTAAAATAGGTTAAAATTACTCAAATCATCCGAATTATTTTCGGATGATTTATTTTTACTTGTTTAACTCATTTATATGAAAATAGTTCATTTTTAGGGTTTTTATACACCAGTCAGCTCGCTTAAGCGAACTTCACCGGTTTACGCGTTTTAACTTTAAAAGTTTGATAATTAGCACAAATAATTATCCGTTTACTCTCGGATCTTGAAATTTTGCACAAATCACTTTTTAATAGTGGGGAATTTTATAAAAATATTTCCAGAATTAATTTCTATATTTAAAATTTATTTATATATTTTTAAACACCATTTAAACACTAAATATGTCGTAAATACCAAACGATCTTAGAAAAATCCCAAATTTTTTTTGGATGTCCCCTGCCATCCAAATAGACCCCTGTAAGTTTTCCAGAACCAAAATCTTCTTTTACATGCCCTTTTTACTAAAACCGAGCTAGAAATCCCTAGAACTCGTTTAACCGAAAAGCCTACTTAGACTTCTCCAACGGACCTCAAATTTTGTGTGTTACTTATACATGATATGAAAAGCTTATCTGCAATTTTCAAGAATTTTCATGATATTTAACTATTTTTCTCCATTTTTGGCCAAAACCGAGCATTAAATTCACCAAATATTCCTCCTTTATCCAAAAATTACCAAAAATTTACAGAACTCATATTTTCATGTGTTTAACACCTCTGTAAAATTTCATGACCTAACTCTAAAGCATCAACAATCTGTCCAAATTTCCCAAAACCGAACATAACCGAATATACCTTTCGTTTTCCGCCACTACAAGCTACAAACTTATCTTTCTGCCTTATCTACCACTAAATACAGAGCCTAAAATCAACATACCACAATACCAAGCAAGTTACACTCACGATCAAGCCATTTCTTTCATGGTTTCGGTTATGATTCCAAAAACAAAGATTTAACCGTAAAAATTCGTTTTTGATTCGTTTAACTCATTTCTTGGACCAAGATCCTTTGTATAACCCGTATACATCACTTGATCATGCAAGAATCGGTTTTCATCTTTGAAACCTCATTTCCTTGCAATTAAACTCAAGAAACGAAGATGGAACGTAAATAACTCAACCTTTACCTCGGTTTTCTTGCTCCAAGTCTCGGGTTTTAGCTCATGAGATTGAGAGGAAGTGATGAAGATTGTTGATTGTTGTTTGAAAAAAGAAAAAAAAGAAAATGATGGCCAAGAGGGCCGATCGGAATATCATAAAGGGTGGGGTGGGACCCACATATTCATTCTTGGCCACTCATTTGGATTTACGTAATCTGGATAATGTTTTGGATAATCTGGTTCAGTTCGTTTTTCGGTTAAACGTTTAATTCGGCTTAAAATGAGGCTAAAACGGTCGTTTTTCGGCTTAAAAATGAAATTTATATAAAACCGATTTAAAAACTTCAAAAACTTAAACCATGACTTTCATTAACTTAAAACGTCATATTATTAGTTATTACGCATCTTTTTCGGCTTGATCGATCGTCTTTTGCTCGGTTTGGTATTAAAGGTTTCGTTTAACGTACCGACGTACTATTAAATCGAAATCCTTTTTCTGTGCTTTAATCCACTTATCCCGAAGCTTTAATACTTCGTAACATCACTAATTATCATATATCTCGTCTATAATTGAACCCTCGATTCATTCGGGTTTTAATAACTATCGATCGTTTGATCGCATATTCAATACGGTGAATTATATATTCACGTACAATCAATACACTGAACCATGTTTTCTCGTATAATTACCATGGTAACTCATGTACCCGACATTACATATGACGTAACTAACGTCTACCGGTTAGGGTATACCTGGTTTCGTCGGAATCGTTACATTTCCCCCCGTTAAGAAATTTCGTCATCGAAATTTTACACGCCCACTATCTCCTTTCGAGAGAAAGGTGGGGGGGGGGGGGGGTTTCCTTCAGAATTCACCCTCGCGTTACCAAGTATAATCTGGTCCTCGCTGTGAATTCCACTTAATCTTAATTAATAAAGCTTGGTATGTCCAAACTGTTTAGTTTTCCCGTCTACTATCTCTACGGAATTAGTTATGATATCAAGCATGTCTTCTATGAGTACCTCTATTACTAGTACTTTCGTTGCCTCATCGCTTAGGCACTTTTCAATCCGTATACATGGCAAAATATCATGTATAGTACTTAGCCCCTGGAGTACTTTAATCGATAAACTAAATGACCAACCATGGAGATAGTTCTCATGGGGTCCAATATATTAAGAAGCTATTTTCGGTTTTGCCAAACCTCATATCACCTCTCTCTAAGGTGATGCCTTAAAATGCCTTGTCACCTCTATTCAGTGACAATGGTTTCCTTTGAACGTTGGCATAAACCCTTTGCCAATCACGCGCCGCTTTCAACTTGTCTTAAATACTATAAATCCGATTGGTTGTTTCTCGAATCAATTCAAATCTTATGGCCTGAGTGACGCCCAATTTCAATTTAACAACTTGGTGATAACTACTTCACCCATAGAAAGCTTCAAGCTCTCGATGCCTCCTTCCCCGCCTTCCAATAATGGAAGTAGGATGACTATTTTGATATGAGATAATTGAAAATGGCACTCCACGACGAGATACCATTTCACCATCAGGAATTTGGGCAAGAATTCATTGTAATTTATTCCCACTATCATTGGCGAATTTTCTGTCGTTGTGGCATTCCCTAGGGTTTTCGGTGTGCAGCCTTATCTCTTGCATAACTCAATATTCACCAACACACGTGACCATATCTTTCTCCAAACTCGAACATTAATAAAAATCCTTTCAGATATCCGTATCATCAATAGTCAAATCCGATCCCGGATGTATGGATTATTTCGATCTATGCGCTTCGTCAATGATTAATTCACGAAGGTCATGGAGGGTCGGGATCCAAACCCGATTTTTGAAGTAGAGAATTTAGTCCACGCGCTGTTCGAAATTCTTCTCATTGCTGTAAAGTCCCTCCTTTTCCAATTGTTCCTCTTTTAACGCCTCACTTTGAGCGACTCGAATCAGGTTCGAAGGTTCGACTGGACTATCATCCCCAGCACTCGCACTCGCAATGGCTTAACCCGATCTTTCTTACTCAAGGCATCGGCTACGACGTTAGCCTTGCCAGGGTGATAACGGATGTCACAGTCATAATCGCTTAACAACTCGACCCATGTTCGTTGCCTCATATTCAGTTCCTTCTGATCAAATATGTGCTGCAAACTTTTATGATCGGTGAAGATGGTGCACTTCGTATCGTAGAGACAATGTCTCCACATTTTAAGTGCGTAGATAACCGCTCCCAGTTCTAAGTCGTGAGTAGTGTAATTTTACTCGTGTACTTTTAACTGTCGGGAAGCATAGGCTATAACCTTAATATACTGCGTCAACACGCATCCTAATCCTTTACGCGATGCGTCACAATACGCGACAAAACCATCGTCTCCATCGGGGAGACTTAAAATCGGCGCTTGGCACAATTTTAATGGTTTCTATCTTATTTGGATCTTTGTGAAATCTTTGTTGCTTTACAACATGATCAAGTGATTATGCCTTCTTTATTCAAAATCACATTTTGAAAACTTCGCGTATAGCTCTTCTTGTTTTAACACTTCCACAATTTTCCTTAATCGTCGTTCGTGCTCTTCTTTACGTTGCGAATATATCAAAATATCATCAATGAATGCTATGACAAATTTGTCAAAGTAAGGTTTACAGACTCGATTCATGAGTTCCATGAATACTGCCTGCACATTTGTTAACCCGAACGGCATGAATAAGAATTCATAATGGCCGTAGCGAGTCCGCAACGCTGTTGCTGCAACGTCCTCCTCTTGGATTTTTCATTTGGTGATAACTATATATAAGATCAATTTTCTAAAGAAAAATCGCCCTTTGCAGTTGGTTAAACAGATCATTTACTTCGAAGAAGTGAATACCTATTCTTGATCGTCACTTTATTCAATTCTCCCTAATCAACACATATCCTAACACTTCCGTCCTTCATTTCCCAATTAAAACTGGTGCACCCCATGGTGACTAACTAGGTCGTATAAAATCTTATCCAACAATTCTTGTAACTGATTGGGTAATTCTTGCATCTCGGACGGTGCAAGTCGGTAGGGTGCTTTAGCAACAGGGCCAGCTTGAGACATTAAATCGATTCTGAATTCGACCTGTCGGGTTGGCGGTAATCCAGGGAGTTCTTCTGGGAAAACTTGTGGAAATTTGCGTACCACCGGGATATCTTCTATATGTTTTCTTTTAAATACTTTGGCAATCACGTTTGTTAAATACACCACGTCTTCTTGTCGTAAATATTACAACATCTCAAGATGAGATTTGCGTGGCAACATAATACCGTACACTTTTCTCTGTATTTAATCGCTTCATCGTCCGAAAGAGAGCTTCTAATCATCTTCTTTTCATATTTGATTTCTGCTTCATGTTGAGTTAGCCAATCCATGCTAACTATTACGTCAAAACTTCTTTGCTTTACTGGTCGTAGGTCAATAAGGAAAGGTTAATCGTTCAGAATAATAGGACAATTCCGTACAATTTAGTTAACCATTAGGGATTTACCGTTAGCGATTCTACAGTATAGGGTTTTATAGTTTCACTAATCGGTATCTTTCCAAAGGGTAGGAGGTTAGCAGGAACTAACTTCTATCGACGACCGTAAAAATATCACTAAAGCCTATTGATTTAAAACTACAACGTACTTAATACCACTTTTGGATCATGACGTGCTTTATTTGAATTACTCACAAAAGCACGGCTCCTTGCTTGATCAGAGGTTGATGCTTGTCATGAGGTTCATCTTCCACGACACCTTGGTTCAACTTTGGGCAATCTCTCTTGAAACGTTCTGTACTGCCACATTCATAGTAAGTACAATTGTTTGGCATAATTTGATTTCTTCGGATGGTTTGTTATTGAAGTTGTTGGGTTCGGAGTGGTTGTACATGAATGGGTTGGGGTTGCCGGTTCACATGGCTTCAATTGGTTCTACAAATGGGGCATTACGTCCATCTTTACCACACCCGTGGCCTACTATCACTCGACATTCTTCTTCCTGCCGATAACCATATTTTCCACAGTTAGGGAAGGACCCTTCATGTGGTTCATGTTTTCAAACCAGAACTAGTCTTAGTATAATTCTGGGTTGTAGGACATGCCTACTTATTCACAAGTCTATCTTGCACTATACCTTTATCATTTCTCCTCTTTAATACTCGACGTCTCTCCTAACGTCCTTCCAGTCCGCTTCCCATAGAGTCAAATATATCAATGCTGGCTTGTGACACAACCCTTCCAAAGGTTGTATATTTTACAGGGTTGACTATACTCCTTATCGATGGAGTTAGCTCCCAATATAGCGCTCACTTTGCTTAATTTCAGGAGTAATTAGTCATGTTACCAGACATGACAATCCCTTCAAACGATTAGCGTGTTCTAAGTGATCAGCACACAACATTTCTATCTTTCATAGCTCAGTTTCCAATCTCTGAGTTTAATTACTCGAATAAAAGTGCTCTAGCACAAGAATTTTAAATTCCGACCACATCATCTGAGCAAAAATTTTCTAACTATTATTTTGTACCATCGTGTTCCATCACGATACAACATAATCTACCAACATATCTGTAGCATACTTCACTACACAATGTTCTAGACTCTTACCAATATCCTTAATCATTTCGATCTTTTCTATCCACTCGCTAATCTATTCCTCCCTTTACCATCAGTAAACTATTAATAATCCCCTTAACACAACCGATAAACATATCCTTCATACCGGATCTAATTCATTACGACTACTATTCATGTTTAGTTTATAACTAATACTTGTAGTCATAATAGCATTCGGTGGGACATTATCACTCTTAGTAATACCACTAAGAATTGAAATATTCATAATCATGTGATTGCTCGATCTATAATTCTGCGATCACATTTGCATCAACACTAGCAGTGATCTGTGATACTACATTCGGTATCATCATTTGCTATCTTTGAGCAATCAACCGAATCATATCAATCTCCATCATTGGAGTTACTCTTTTTATGTCATTCTGCCGTACTCATCCCGTACGCAGTAATCAATACTAATCTCACCGTATAACTCGTTACCAGTTCAATCATAACAGCAGGTACACATACACACCAAACATTATCATACATATTACACATACCAGTATCTAGTATATATGTCCCACAAGTATAATAACATATGGACTTAACCTGACATCGGTTAACTTTTAAATACGCTTCATAACCCTTGTCACCAACTGACATAGAGATCTTTCTCAACAAAGATCAATGTTTAATATGCTTGATTTCAATATCCTTCTGCATGTCAGCATAACCGATACATGCTCACCGTGAGCACCAAACAATTACATACCACGGAGTTATAATGTCCGTGTTTATTTCGTATATCCGGCATACACAGTATACCTCCTACGAACGAACAACCAACTATGCTATAATGATTCCAACCCTTCTTTGTGTATAGGTAATCATTCTATTCGAGCATACATGGGTGTAGACACCTAACGGATGCAAGGATAACATAGGGAGTTGCAAGGTTCAAGGTAATTGCGCAACATGGGTTGCCTTCAAATATTATTAATTACTATTATGGGAAACTCTACACTTGCTCAGTCAATGTCCTCAGGCGTTCTAGGTTTGCTAAAATCGGTAATTCTCGATCTGAAGTTGGTCTGTCTCATATGTTTGTGAGTGAGCAATACATATATATATATATATATATATATATATTTCTATATATTATTTTATTTTATTTTATTTATTTATTTATTTATTTACTCCTTTACCTTAATGGAATAAGAATGGGTTCAGGTACGGATCCGTCTGTACGTGAGGGTCGACGGTTCGGGTGAACATCTGGGGTTATTAGGATATACGGTACCGGTGTTGGTAGGGTAAGGGATTCATCAATTTTGGTTGGGAGTGACGGTTACTAGATATTTCTGGTTAATGTCAAACGGGAGATCTAACTTGGTACTATCATAATTATGACCCGATAAGTCAGACTCGTCATCAACCGATGCTCTTAAAAATTTCGGCATCCTCGGTACTTTTATTATTTCATCCCCCGGTTCCTTATCCGGGTCCCATTTCTCAATACATGTACCCACAAGATATGCACGTATATATATATATATATATACACATTAGCACACATAAATAATATTATATACTTTACACATATGTTGCCATTTTTACCTATTAATGTACCCCGTGACTTCCCCTGAATTCCCTCGTGCGGACAAATCTGTTATTATGTTCCGGACCATAATAACTCACTTGTCCATCCGAGTTCATCCAGACCTCGTCACTATAAATTATTAGTTGATATTCAGATCCTATAATACTTGAGCTACTGGTTATATTTTAGGTATCTTTTAAAGACATCCTAATTCTTTTATAACCAATGACTATGATACCAAGTTCTGTAACACCCCGCAACCGCAGCGGAAACGTAAACGGGATGCAACAGACACCTCTGATATCAACCACATTGTTTATAAAGAAAACTGAATGCATTAATATACTTTAAATTACATTATCTTGTATTCCATTACCGTCTAGGTGATACACACATCACACACTACG
Organism: Bidens hawaiensis; assembly: GCF_021521415.1. Lineage (NCBI taxonomy): Eukaryota > Viridiplantae > Streptophyta > Magnoliopsida > Asterales > Asteraceae > Bidens > Bidens hawaiensis. The sequence continues at coordinate 71,954 of NW_027494140.1, read as the reverse complement.
ATACATAATTCTATTTATTATAATGTATCCTAACATCCCGCACACAAATCTTACACACATCAAGCACTTAGCACATAAGCAATCACTTCATCATAGTTGTACCTGAAAAGCATGTGAGAAAACGGGTCAACTACGAATAGTTGGTGAGTTTCACAATTTTAGTAAACCATGATAAATCCATATCATAATATAATATTATCTGGGGACACTGTTAACCCAGTACTGTACTCACTCCGGGGACAATGTTAACCAGAAACACATCCAATAACATCTGGGGACACTGTTAACTCAGAAACACATTTAATAACCTCTGGGGACACTGTTAACCCAGAACACTGTTTCGGACCTTACACTGTTAGCAACTCAGACAATTACCATCTTAATACATTACCGTACGATTCCCGTACAATAAACATTATATAAATACATTCATTTCCATGCGATCAGCATGTACTTAAACATTTTGATAGAAACATGCTTTCCACCCCGGTAAAATATTTAAAACAGTTCAGTAAAAAGGGGCTCGTGAAACTCACCTTAGCACATGCAAGCAGGTAACAACAATCATTATCAATTAACACGTCCAATCTGTAATATGATCCCTACGATCGTTATTATACAATTATTGTTTATATAATCTTTAACTTATCAATCGGTACATCTGGGGACACTGTTAACCCAGTACTGTACCTGTTCCGGGGGCAATGTTAACCCATAAACACTTCTCCGGACTCAGATTGTGATGTCGTTTAGAGTTCCATGGTCACAATTACTATTAGTCGTTTTTCTCGTTTTGCGTGCCTAGCACGGTTATTCGTTTTTATGTTTCAAAAATGAGTTTGGTCACACACGACCCGAAAATAGTCGTTGACTGATATTTTAAGTAAAGTTTTGAAATTTGAGCTCGGTTTAGACGCCCCGTTTGGCCGCGGGACCCGTTTCCGTCTTTAGCGTACCGGAAACTGTTAAAATAGGTTAAAATTACTCAAATCATCCGAATTATTTTCGGATGATTTATTTTTACTTGTTTAACTCATTTATATGAAAATAGTTCATTTTTAGGGTTTTTATACACCAGTCAGCTGCTTAAGCGAACTTCACCGGTTTACGCGTTTTAACTTTAAAAGTTTGATAATTAGCACAAATAATTATCCGTTTACTCTCGGATCTTGAAATTTTGTACAAATCACTTTTTAATAGTGGGGAATTTTATAAAAATATTTCCAGAATTAATTTCTATATTTAAAATTTATTTATATATTTTTAAACACCATTTAAACACTAAATATGTCGTAAATACCAAACGATCTTAGAAAAATCCCAAATTTTTCCTGGATGTCCCCTGCCATCCACATAGACCCCTGTAAGTTTTCCAGAACCAAAATCTTCTTTTACATGCCCTTTTTACTAAAACCGAGCTAGAAATCCCTAGAACTCGTTTAACCGAAAAGCCTACTTAGACTTCTCCAACGGACCTAAAATTTTGTGTGTGACTTATACATGATATGAAAAGCTTATCTGCAATTTTCAAGAATTTTTCATGATATTTAACTATTTTTCACCATTTTTGGCCAAAACCGAGCATTAAATTCGCCAAATATTCCTCCTTTATCCAAAAATTACCAAAATTTTATAGAACTCATATTTTCATGTGTTTAACACCTCTGTAAAATTTCATGACCTAACTCTAAAGCATCAACAATCTGTCCAAATTTCCCAAAACCGAACATAACCGAATATACCTTTCGTTTTCCGCCACTACAAGCTACAAACTCATCTTTCCGCCTTATCTACCACTAAATACAGAGCCTAAAATCAACATACCACAATACCAAGCAAGTTACACTCACGATCAAGCCATTTCTTTCATGGTTTCGGTTATGATTCCAAAAACAAAGATTTAACCGTAAAAATTCGTTTTTGATTCGTTTAACTCATTTCTTGGACCAAGATCCTTTGTATAACCCGTATACATCACTTGATCATGCAAGAATCGGTTTTCATCTTTGAAACCTCATTTCCTTGCAATTAAACTCAAGAAACGAAGATGGAACGTAAATAACTCAACCTTTACCTCGGTTTTCTTGCTCCAAGTCTCGGGTTTTAGCTCATGAGATTGAGAGGAAGTGATGAAGATTGTTGATTGTTGTTTGAAAAAAGAAAAAAAAGAAAATGATGGCCAAGAGGGCCGATCGGAATATCATAAATGGTGGGGTGGGACCCACATATTCATTCTTGGCCACTCATTTGGATTTACGTAATCTGGATAATGTTTTGGATAATCTGGTTCAGTTCGTTTTTCGGTTAAACGTTTAATTCGGCTTAAAATGAGGCTAAAACGGTCGTTTTTCGGCTTAAAAATGAAATTTATATAAAACCGATTTAAAAACTTCAAAAACTTAAACCATGACTTTCATTAACTTAAAACGTCATATTATTAGTTATTACGCATCTTTTTCGGCTTGATCGATCGTCTCTTGCTCGGTTTGGTATTAAAGGTTTCGTTTAACGTACCGACGTACTATTAAATCGAAATCCTTTTTCTGTGCTTTAATCCACTTATCCCGAAGCTTTAATACTTCGTAACATCACTAATTATCATATATCTCGTCTATAATTGAACCCTCGATTCATTCGGGTTTCAATAACTATCGATCGTTTGATCGCATATTCAATACGGTGAATTATATATTCACGTACAATCAATACACTGAACCATGTTTTCTCGTATAATTACCATGGTAACTCATGTACCCGACATTACATATGACGTAACTAACGTCTACCGGTTATGGTATACATGGTTTTGTCGGAATCGTTACAGAAGATGTGGTGGCTGCTAGAGGTTGAAGGTGGTGGTGGGTTGGTGATGGTGGTGATGGATGACTCTTTATGGGTTTGGGGCGTATCATCCGAATTTTCAGATATGCCAGGTTTGGAATTTTGGATATTTCAGGTTCGGGATTGAATTCTTTTTTTTTTTGCACACCCCCTAATTCTTATTCGTGTAACTTATTAGCCATTTTTTTCACTTTCATCTAAAATGATTTTCCTCGCAATTTTATTCTATGTGGTTTCAAAATCTTGCAATTTTCGTTCAATTCACTAACACTTTTATTTGTTTTCTATTAAGTCGGTGTGAAATGACCAAATTACCCTTAGTCTCTCACTTTCTCATGAACTAAATTAAAATCAGGGGGTTGATTGTTCAAGATTTTTTTCGTATAGAGAGAAACACGGGGGTAAGTTTTATACTAGCGGTGTATGTTTTCTAGAGAGATTTGGAACACTCATCTTCTTGTCGGCATATGATGCGTGTGATATGGTATAGAAACAGTTGTTAAATTTTCAAAGGTTTTATTCACACAAAGTCTAGTTCTAAATTTATAAAATTGATAATTATCTTAACTAAATCACACACAAATAGGCAAGTGTACATGTCGTATATGTAGTAAAGTATATGTAAGAACCAAATATCGATCAAAGGACACACTTATTAATTTTTACTACCAAATCGTTATCTTTATTTCAATCGGAAGTGAATATCATTTTGGTTTTGATAAATGAGTTTAAATAATTTAAGACATAAATTAAAAGACAATATTTTTTGGTTTTTATATTTTTTTGGATAAAAGAAGATTAAAGATAAAAGTGTATCATTTTGGTTCAAACTCCTCTTAACTTGGTTTAATAATTAATTAGTAAACATGTGACATGAGCTTGTTATGGCGATTAAATGTGGGAATAACATCGTTAGTCATCTTATTCCATGATAATTAAATAAAGAGATAACTCATGATCCCTTTTACTAAAATATCATTTTATGTAAGAAAGGGGTTTTTGATAAAGATAAGTTAACTCATTTTAAAGATGAGACAACCTCTTAAATTACTAAGTGAATTGTCCTATATATTTTGGTAAAAAACACCTTTGCATTATACATAAAACACCAATTAAAATTAGTTGAGTTGTAAAGAATTAACCTTGAATTACCAAGTATTAAACCACAATACTCTTGAACAATTACAGAACTCATGTAATAACCACACAAGAGTTGCTTAGAATATGTTATGTTGCACACTCACCTAACGAGTAATTAACCAATTTTAGTGGATGGACATCAACAATCCATTTTCACAACATTGTTGATAATTCCCATTTTAAAAGGGTCAATCACTGCAAATATTCCATTTGGTTCATGTTAATATTAGGATTCACTTTTTTCCACCAAGCCCTTACAAGAATGACGATTTCTCGACTTATCATAAAGCTCGGAAGCTTGGCGTGTAACATCCTACTTTTGATAATAATAAATAAAATGAATTTTCGTTTATTTAATGGGGTGTTAATATATACTTAAGTTAAATAAATTATAGAGTGTGGCTTGGTTAATAGAAGATGGAATAAGGGATGATCATGAGGCTTAGGTCCATGGGCTTAAGGGTATATAAACCCCTTAAACCTCCCTAAAACCCTCATTTCCACCAACCTTGCCACCATACACACTCAAAAACACATACAAACACCCCTCTATCCTTACGACTCATATCCGAATCCAAACCAAACATAGTTTGTGTTGGATATTCGTTATACAAGCAAGAAACAAGTCTAGGAGCACGTGTTGAGCCAAACTTGTAGCTCGACGTGAGCCAAAAATGTACGTTTAAGCTTATAGGTTACGTTTTTAAAGTCGGTTTTCCCTAAAATTTGATATGAAGGCAAATCGGGCATTTTTATGCAATAAAAATGTAAACTTGACGTTAAAATATGAGCTATTTAACTCGTTAGTAAGTATGGCTCACTTAGTAATCCTAAATCTAGCTAAATCGGACTCCTAATCAATAAATGTTTAAACTTTATTGCAAAACGAGCTAGATCTTGGTCGAGGGTAGAAACGATAATGGTTAAAAGATGAAATAATGGTAAATATAATAATGGATGATAACATTTGCAACGTCAATATGCTATAGTAGAGTATCAAAGGATATCAGCTAACAACAAAGAAAATTATTCGAATGAAAAGGTTTTCGAATGGAAAAGTATTCGAATGGGAATGGTATTCGAATCAAATTAAATTGTAATAGAAGGGAAATGATAAGAATGGAAGCATATGAATCAAGTCCTTTAGAAACTTCTGATTCAGTAAAGTAATCGAATCGAATAGAAAGGATAATCGAATCGAACAGAAAGAGCGGTCGGATAGAATCAGGTGGAAAAAGTAATCGAATCGAATGGCCATTCGATTAGAACTACCATTCGATTAGAACTGCCATTCGATTAAACCTACCATTCGATTAGATCTGTCATTCGATTAGAGTCTTCATTCGATTAGAAATGGTCATTCAATTAAATTGGTTCAAACTTCAGTTTTTCTGATGAGCTTTTTAGTAAAGAATTGTTATTGAAAATAATTTTTTTTAATCTGACCTGGCAGCTCGACCCCAGCCAGGGGCTCTACCCCTTGGACCCTACTAGAGGCTGCTGCCCCCCAGACCCCCGTAGCTAGGGGTTTCACTAACGTAGAAGTATGATAAAGTTAGAGTTAGTTAATTAACACTTAAAGTTATTACACCGTTAGTCGTGCACAGCTAAGGTTGGGTGTTACCATTAACTAAGAGAAAAACAGGACACATGTGAGTTTCTAGCCCCATTTCCTTGTTATGTTTTCGGGGCTGTGTGCATACTCAATGTGATTATTTAATACACTTACCTTAAGTGGTAAGTGTATGCTATGTGAATGTTTATGAATGATGTATGCATGATATATGAATGTTTATGAATGATGTATGTACGATATATGAATGATATAGAAAAGATGAAGAGTGTGTATGAAAGTATATAAGTATAAAAGAAGAGAAAGGTATGTATGAACTGACAAAAAAAGGGTGGCATACCCTAATAATATATGTGAAAGGAGGGTGGCGGATGCTAATAATATCTGTGAAGGAGGGTGACAGACCCTAATAATATCTGTGAAGGAGGGTGGCAGACCCTAATAATATATGTGAGGTTATAGGGCGAAAGTCTCTTTAAAACGTATAAGTATGTATATAAAGTAAGATAAAATATGAAGGTATGAAAGAAAGAAAGAATGAAAGCAAGAATGAAAGTATATACTTATGTATGTACAAAAGAAAGTAAAGTAGGGTAAGTATGTAATATATGAATGTATTATATGTTGTCTGATTAACTACACTGACTTTTAGTATGCACGCATGTGAATAGGCTAAAGCAACGGGCTTGAGCGAAGACACATGGCATTGGACTGAAGATACTGGCATCTTGAGAAGAATGTTGTGATGTTTTGAAATGACTTTTAAACTATGTTTCAAGACAAAAGTTGTTTATTTTGGAAATATTTGAATGATTATGTAAGATATGTTTGAAGTTTTATATTCCGTAAAAAGTTTTAATTAACTATGGTATTTAAAACTATGTTTATGAGTAAATCCAACACCAAAGTAGGGCACCGGGACTGGGGCCTTACATGGCGGTTTTTTTAAAGATTCTTAAGTTATTCCCCAAAACCTCACTAGATTGGCAGTTCCCCAGCTTATCATCAAGCTCGGTATTTGGGGGTTGATTTTAAGGATTCTTAATATATCAACCTAGTCCTCACATGAATAGTGATTCCTCGACTTATATATCATCATGTTCGGGATCTTGGTGTCTATTTTAAGGTTCGCCAAGGCTTCACAAGACCATCAATTTCTCGTCTTATCGTCAAGTTTAGCACATGGGGTATCATTTAAGAGTATTTTAGCATTCCTCATGGAGTGATAGTTGCAACATAACCATTAATTATTAAAAACCAATCACATATTTTATTATAATTATATATTAAACTTTTTCAGATCGTACAACTCTAGGTTACACACGGCCGTGTTAAGCAAGGCATGACCGTGTTGAGTGCCACAACAGTCCAAATTTCACTAGTTTTGTCTTTTTTCTCTTGTACTTGAAGGCATGGCCGTGTTTTGCTTTAAATTCTTCTATTTCGTCTTTTCTTCTTGCTCTTGATAACATAGAGTGTGTTTTGGTTAACATGGCCACGTCTTAATTTCCTGATTTTTGTCTTTTCTTCGTATGCTCTAATCATGGCCATGTCTTGATTCACCATGGGGTGTGTTGAGCATGTTTTCACTGTTTATCTTCATTTTTCATCATGTTTTATTCATCAGGACTATATATACCTATAGATAAAAATTATAAACATTAATGATTATTTATTCTAATATAGTTGCCGAAAATACGCTTATTTAGAGATATTTTAGTATTGAAAAGATGTATAAATTCTAATACATCAGCATATTTAGGCGATGATGGTGCCAGTTGGGTCAGGTAAGGATGGTGGTCAGCTAGTCTTAGGTGGGTTGTCACATACTCACATGTAAGTTTCTATTAGAACTAGAGAAACATGGTGGTGTTATGATGTTTTTAGGTGGTGTTGGTCGTTGTTGGTGGAGGATTGTGCTAGAATAGTACACATGGTCATATTCTCTGGTAACCTCCCCATACCCTTGATTTCACCACTAAATTGTTATTCTTGTATTTTACCGCAACTCCCAAGAATGTGTTTGCCATTCTTGTTCTTTTTCATATTATTCTAGCCTCCATTAATACAACTTTAAACTTTTTAGTCTTCTTAAGATCGTGTGTTATGGAGTATGTTTAGTTGATAAAAAGTGATGCAACGTCATCTTATAGACCTGTACTCCCCATTTCGCTAAAGGTCGAAAACGTTCAACCACGCCTCTTATTCTTAGTAATAGCGACTAACTCCTAGACTAAAGATGTGTCTTGTCCGTTGTGGCAACGTGAAGTCAAATATCAAAAGTTATTTGGCTGGTTTCAACAGTTAGGAATTCCAGTTGGGAATGAGTACCGACTTCCATGAGTTTCATCGTCAAACGATCACGAACTCCTAGAAAATACATAACCATATAGGTAATCGTAGTTCGATTGACCGAAATCACGCACTTCCTTGTAATCAAAAGGTACAAAAATGAAAAAACAAATCGAGCCCATGATCCTACCCTACAATTTTGAGTAGGGCAGACCATTAATATTTCCAAAATTTAAATGGCTGAATATCTAACTTGTGACTTTCTTCAATTTACTGATTATATTACCAAACTAGTTGGTTTCAAATAAAATTTCATCCTTTTTCCAAAATGGTATAATCACTATTTTTCAGTGGTAGGGACTACCCCATTTCAGACCCAGATTAGGGCACCAATTTTCAACGAATGCCTTGGACACTTGCTTTGGCTCCCTCCACTTCAATCACTTTAGGTAATTCCTTTGGTTTATCCAACTCGTGAAATCCATGAAATTAGGAAATCTCGACTCTTACAATTATCATGATAAAAATTCAGGTATGATCAATCTCATCAACCATTCGTTTTGGAACACACGTCCTTCGTGTCCAAGCCGAAAACCTCAACATACACGTTGAATGTAATTTTTCATGAAGTTTTACAACCTTCATTGTGTGTCATGTAAATACCCTTCCTTGCCTGTCATATACTTCGGTCAGGCCTCCATGATCATTATAGAGCTCGTCGCCATGGTCCAAGCAAAAGTCAAAAAGACTTCTAGCTCATAGTTCAATTGTACATGAAGTATATATTTCTTGTTGGTTTCTCGTGTGGAACCATTGAAGAAACTCAACCATTCCTAATTGACATGATGGTGATCCGACTCTAGCGAGTAACATCTTGACTACCATAACCTGTTACATGATTTCCTCATTCTTAAGCTTCCATAAATTCAAATTATGCATTAGATCAAGTACGAAATGACTAGTACCGGTATTCTTTGCTCGATAAACTGACTTGATCAGTAATTGGAAATCAGATACACAAATTCATTTCGATGTACCATTGTCCCCTTGAGCTATAGTATCTCCATTCGTTAATTCCTTAATATTAGTATCACTTCAACAATGATGACTGTACCTGGTACAAGGCGTGTTATGAAGTACAATTTACCTATGAAAAGGTACCGAAATGTCAAGTCTCAACAGCTTCATGCCTTCTGAAATTTTATCATTTCTTTACATCCATCCATGCATTCTTATGTGATGTGTTGTAAAACACACATATTTTCCTGTTAGTTTTTATGTTGTTTTGTGCGTAAACCATTATTGATTATTCTTGCATGAAATTACATGTTTGTGATTATTGCAGATTCCATGGTTGAAGAGAGCGAAAAACGAGTCTAAATGAAGAAGAAATAAGCTCAAACGGGAATCAAATGGAGCCGGCATGCGCGTACGAAGATAAACGAGTTGGAAATCAAAGAAACAGACGAAATGGTCTTGGCCGCGGCACGCGACCAAGGTGGGGGTCCATGGTCACGCGTGGTGGCGTCCCAGGTTGCCCATATTATGCCCAAATCATCAGTAAATGACTATTTTGTCTTTTATGGGCTTTGTGGGCTTGTTTTAACCTATTTTATATTAGGAAAGAGGTGTTTAAATATCTATAAAGAGGGTTTTAACCCTACAAACAAAATTACCATCATTCCAGCAGCCACCACACCTGTTCTAGGGGAGAAACCAAGGAGGATGAGCTTACGGTTTTATCTTTTATCCTTTGGTTGTCGGTTTTGAGTATTTTAATGATTTTAAGTTCGTTTTAGGTTTTTAATCATTCAAACCTTTTGTAATCAGATTTATATGAACATGTTCATCACTTTTACATATAATTTCTACTGTTCATTGGTTATGATTGGCTAGATTGGTTAGAATCACCTAGGTTTGATATTTAACGGTTTAAATTAACTAGTTTAGGATGCTTAATGTGTGGTTGATTCTTATTCTATTGTAAAGTTCAAATTTTGTGATGCCATTCCGTGTATACCCGCTTTCCTAGATGTGTTTAAGTTTCATGTACCCCATGTGGTTAATTATTTCATGAATTAGTTTCGTGTAGGCGTTAATTGCACGTTTCGGTTAAATACTTTGTGTGTTGATTGATTGTGGTAGGCATACCATTAGGGATTATGTTTCTTGAATCATTAAAGCTAGTTGGTTCACCACCTTTGAGTTTTACCAAGAACTTAGGTGTTGGATTATCTTGCTAGTTTAGTTGATTTGGTTAGTCATTGCGAGACCACGTGCGATTTTCCAGCTGTCGACTAGGTTAGTTTGTCCTTAGTATTGAATTACCCCTCTTCTCCTAGGTTTGTAATAGCTCGAGCCTTAGTGAAACCTGTAACTTAGACATGGATCAAGTGATGAGTTATTAGGGTACGTATATAAATAACCACGAATTAAAAGCTATCTAGACGTTGTTAGGTTTTCCGGTAAAACTGACCATAGGGACCTAGTTTCCTTGACCTCACCTATGTTAGCTCATCTTTAGAACCATGGTTTCAACCACGTGTTAGCACCCATGTCATCTTATAGCCGTTAAGTCGTCCTTCCTAGGTGATTTTTTTTTCCCATTGTAGTTAATTTCGTTAGTTAAGTTAAATTAGTTAAAATAAATATGAAATCTATTAAATATAATTAGGTAGAACATAGATTAGGGTTAATTATCCGAGCCATTCTCACGTGTCTTTTTGTTCGACATCCGGAATTCCATTAGACTAAGCTGCTACGCGATCGGTACATTTGCCGTTTATGGAAAGCTTAGGATTGTTTGGTTTATAAATTTAAAGTTTGTGTGAATTGCGTGTTTTAATTGTGCATTATTTATTAACTGCTTCCACCACATCATTATGTTATAATGGATTCCCTATATTGCTAAAAAGTCACAGTTTAGTGCATCAAATTTTACAAACACCGATTGGATAATCTTACAACAAACCTCTTGACTTATTCTCTTAATCTCTTATTAAGTGGATACTTGGATCGCAATTGATTTCAAACGACATCGTAATCGTTAATGCTAAGCACTTTCAGCTTCTTTGCATTGTCTTGCGTTCTAACATTTTCACTATTAATAAATTATGCTAATAGTTTCAATATATCATAATCCCAATTTCGGTGACGAAATTTCTTCAATAAAGAGATGATGTGACAAGCGAAATTTTTTTGTCAAATACTAACAACACTGCCTAAACATTTGTGATACAAACATATAGATGGGAAGTTTACTGAATTCCCTTTGATCAAACATATAGACGGGAAGCCTACTTGTTTCACTTTGATCAAACATATAGATGCCAAGTCTACTAAATTCACTTTGATCATACATACAGACGGGAATCTACTGGTTTTCAAACTTGCACATGTTAATTTTTAGGACGAAAATTCTTTCAATAAGGGATTATGTAACACCCGACACTTTTAGGTTAACTTTGTTAACTAAACTCTATTATCTTTGTTAACTCTGTTAGGAAACACACATGCATATCAAGTGTCACGTAAGCATACATGTCACACCTCGACCAAAGGCGGCGGAACATGCTGGGGTGCAACGGATTGCCCAAGAACACAAGACACTATTAAAGTGACAATACTTAATCAACTCATTTAAATTCACAAAATCATAAAGAGTCACACAACTTGTTCATACAATAACCGAATTCAAAAATAGCAAAATAATATATTGTTCGTTTTACTAATATCCTAATAGTCTTGATAACGTTTTTCTTCAAGTTCTCGAGTCAACCTAAAGTCAAACCTGTAACATTGCATAAAATAGAATTTGCCAACACAAAGGTTGGTGAGTAATTTCATAGTTTTGAACAATAAGTATATAATAGGAAATTCCACAACTTGTGCACAAAACAATAAATAATAGCAACAATTTAGGTAATGAAATCGTTAATAAGAATACATTAACGACACCTTGCTATAAGGGGATGCCAAATAGACTCGGGTTTTTGTGAAATCGTTACTAAGAATAGATTAACGACACCTTTCTATAAGGGGATACCAAATATACTCGGATTTATGAATCAACCAACCAAAAGTGGTAAACACATTAGCATGTAAGCATATAACACCAAATCGAGCATTTATTTAAGTAAGGTATACAATAAAGTTTGTGGTTTAAGACTCAAGTATAAAACACTTAGTTTGAATAGGTATGCAATATCACCCCCAAAACGAAAGATGGAAAACGAGGAATGAAAGTACTCACGTTCAAGTAGTAAACTTGATCGGTAAAAAGACGAGTAACCGGAAGGATGAGGTTTAACGAGCAAAGCCTAGATAAAAGGAAGTATTGTATTAGGAAGGTTGTATAGGAAGTCTTTAAATAAAATAAATGATAAGAAACACAAACAATTTAAAGTTTAAGGTTTCAAAATGTAAATGTTTAAGAAATTATAATAATAGTCCTTTAGAAATATAAGTTTTCTCGAAACCGGGTTTAAGTATCTAGCCCTTAAATTTACTAAACCTATGTTAAGTAATAAGGTGGGTAAAAATGCAAGAATGCAAGACCCCATATAATATAGATACTAAAACGGGTTTTAACGAGTGTTCGGGTTGTTGGTTCAGGTCTCGGTAATTGGTCAAACCCAAAGTCAACTTTCCGAAATAATGAATGTTATGAGATAACTCAATAAAATTTAAGAAGACTTAACCAAGTATGTAGTTCTATTGTTTTAGAACTAACAACGTCCGTTAAGCGAGTGTTTGGTTTTGTTGGTCCAAACATTGTTATGAGATCAAGTTGGATCCAACATTCCAAGTACTTTAAGCAAATAATTAAATCAGTTTATAAAATTTTTTCAAAGGAATATACAAGTCTTGATAGCTAAAACACACTTGTGTGTCTTAAGCGAGTGAAATCGGTTTAGCTCGTTTTGGTTCGGTTTCCTACTCGGAATAAGATCAAGAATGGTTACCACATGCCCAAACATCAAAGAACTTGTATAATAATTTATAAATGATGATACTTAAGTTTACATTTATAAAGTCAACAATAAAGTCTTTAAACAAAAGTCGGATTGGAAGGGTCTTGCATGAGATCTAATGTATAAAAGTTCGAAAGGGTCTTGCATGAGATCTAATGTATAAAAGTATGAGTGTGTGTATAAATAGGATAAGCTTGAAAGGGTCTTGCATGAGATCTAATGTTTAAAAGTTCGGATTGGATAATAGGGTGTAAAACATAAACAAGAAACAAACAAGCTGCTGCATCTGATGCCCGTCGCGCTACGCAACGGGGCTTGGGCCTCACCCATCAAGCGGCGCGATGCGGTGGGCGGCCAGACTTTCAAACTTTGCAAAAATGGAAGTTTTGGTCCATGGAGTTGGCTTTAAGCGTTTTAAGGCCATTTTAGGGACCGAAAAGGGTGTTTTTGAGACTCGACAAGTATAAAACAATATTGTAACATAAAATCCATCATTTTGATTATATTGAAGGTTTTGGTTTACAAAACGGGTCGATTTACATGATAAACAAATACAAAACGAATATAAATAGGACTCGAATTTGACGAATGTCACAGGATCCCCTACTTTAGGGAACTTCGTCACGAAATTAAGATGAATATGATGATGCAAACAAGTGTGGATACTTCTCCTTCATTGTGTCTTATCGTTCCCAAGTGAACTCTGCGCCGCGCCATGATTGTCATCGAACTTTGACTAACCGAATACGACTACGCTTGGTTTTCTTCTCTTTGCGATCCATGATCTCAACGGGTCGTTCAACCATGATCATTTACTCATCGACATGCACTTCGTCGAGAGGTATATGGAGATTACCCTCGGCTAAGCACTTTTTAAGAATTGAAACATGAAAAGTCGGATGAACACCGATAAGATCTGCCGGTAGTTCGAGTCGATAAGCTACTTTCCAAACCCTTTCGAGGATCTTGAAAGGTCCTACGAAGCGAGGAGCTAGTTTTCCCTTCTTTTCAAAACGAACTACCCCCTTCCAAGGAGATACTTTTAGAATGACAAGATCGTCAACATTAAATTCAATCGGTTTTCTCCATTGGTCGGTGTAACTCTTTTGACGACTTCTAGCAGCTAGGAGGTTCTTACGGATTTGATCGATAACGTCGGTGGCTTCTTGAACCATTTTGGGTCCCGTGATTTGAGCTTCACCAATTTCGTCAACTAATCGGCGAACAACATTTACGACCATAAAGAGCTTCGAAAGGAGCCATACCAATGCCAGAATGGAAATTGTTATTATAGGAAAGCTCGATGAAAGGAATGTGGGAATCCCAATTCCCACCGAAATCAAGAACACATGATCGTGGCATATCCTCAAGTGTTTGAATTGTACGTTCGGATTGTCCGTCCGTTTGAGGATGATAAGCAGTGCTAAGATCGAGACGTGTTAACAAGGTTTCTTGAAGTGGTCGACAAAAATTAGAAGTAAAACGAGCATCACGATCGGAGATGATAGTCAATGGTAAACAGTGTCGGCACACAACTTCCCGAACATAGATTTGAGCAAGTTGCTCGACAGAATACTTCTCGCGGATCAGAATGAAATGAGCACACTTGGTTAAATGATCGATGATCACCCAAATACTATCGTTTCCTTTTTGGGCGTTGGGTAGTTTAGTGATAAAGTCCATAGCAATGTCTTCCCATTTCAAAACTGTAATCGGTGGTTGCTCGAGTAGACCAAAAGGTCTTTGATGTTCGGCTTTGACTTTTGAGCAAGTAAGACTTTAGATACATACAATGCTACGTCCTTTTTCATACCCGGCCACCAAAAGATAGCACGAAGATCGAAATACATTTTATCCACACCGGGACGAACGGAATACCGCGGCTTGTGAGCTTCGTCGAGTAAACAAGTACGAAGGTCATCGAGATCGGGAATACACAAACGATTGAGAAAATACAAAAAACCATCGGGTTTAGTTTCAAGTTGAAGTTCGGCTCCACATGACATTTCGGCGTACATGTTACCTTCTTTAACAGAGGTACGCTGAGCTTGAAAGATACGGATTTGAAGATCGGTTTGGACAACAACGCTTAAAAGCATAACAGACTTAACATTAACCTTTTGACTTAGGTCGTCGGCGACAACATTCGCTTTACTGGGATGGTAGCGAATCTCGCAATCATAATCACTAATTAATTCGTCCCATCGTCGTTGTCTCATGTTGAGATCTTTTTGGTCAATAATATGTTGAAGGATTTTATAGTCGGTAAACAAAACACATTTTGTACCGTAAAGGGAATGTCTCCAGATTTTGAGAGCAACAACGACGACACCAAGTTCGAGATCATAGTCGTATAATTCTTCTCGTTGACCTAAAGTTGCATTGATGTGTAAGCAATGTTGAAAAAATCCCGACTAGTCACCGATTAATCCCCGATTAATCGCTAGTCCCCACTTCATTGATTAATTTTGGGCTAGTCGGCCAATTAATCGGTTAACGGTCAAATCCGGCCAAAATTCACGATTTTCGGCGAGATTCCGACCAAAATCAGTGCTTTCCGGCGAGATTCCGACCCAGATCAACTATTTTCGGCGAGATTGCAGCAAAAGCTAGTGGCTTCCAGCGAGATTATAGCCAATTTCCGGCCAAAATATGTTTGTGTATGTATAAAACAAAAAATTGCATATAAAAATGTGTCTGTGTATGTATAAAACTGAAAAATATACATTAAAGTCCGATCCGATTAATCCCAATTAATCTCGACTAATCCCGATTAATCGCTAGTCCCCACCCCACCGCCCGACCACCGACTAGCGTTTTTGCAATCGCTTACGCACGATGACTTGACCTCGTTGCATGAGAATAGAACCGAGACCTTGATGAGATGCGTTGCAAAACACAACAAAATCGTCGTTTCCATCGGGAAGGGTTAGAACGAGAGCATTGCAAACCATGTCCTTGAGAGTAAGAAAGGATTCTTGTTGTTTTGATCCCCAATCAAATGGTTTTCCTTTATGAGTGAGGGAGGTGAGGGGTAAAGAGATTTTGGAAAAGTTTCGAATGAAACGCCGATAATATCCGACCAAACCGAGAAAAAGATCGAATTTTCGTGTGAGTCGTTGGAGTTTTCCAATCCTTAACAGCCTCAATTTCAGCGAGATCAACATGAATATCTTTGTCGTTTACGATATGTCCCAAAAATTAAACTTCCTCTAGTCAAAATTCACTCTTGGAGAATTTGGTGTAGAGTCGTTCGTTTCTAAGGAGCTCGAGAATGGAACGCAAGTGAATTCCTAGAGTTAGTGAGGAGGAGATGTTAGTGTTAAAAAAAATATAAAACTTTGTATATAAATAACAATCCATAAACAAAACGTAAATGATTTTGAGAGGTTGTAACTTGAAAATTTTGAGATTTTGAAATTTTTAGAGTCGGGAAATCGTACATGAACCACCATGATTCGACATTTCGACACTAAATATTTTTTACAAAATATCATGTTGGAGTCTAAACATGTGCACGTATCACCGTGTCTTTTTCATGTTTTAGACTCAAATAGCGATAATGATAAAATAATAAATCGGGATACAACATCATGTCAAAGCACTAGTCCACGTATCACCGTGGCTCTATTGTTTCAACACCAAAAATTTGGATGGCGACCGGAACGCTCGCATTCGACTACTTAAAGTTGTCGTTTCATATAATATAAGTCGTTTGGCCTAGAAGTAAACACTTAGATCCAACCTTCCTAGGTAAGTATATCACCTTCGATTCTTGGAATCTTTTTGTTAAAAGGTCGTTTACAAGTGTTAAACTCCCTACGGCCATCGTGACAAACATTATGGAACCGATCTTTATGAAGATTTGAAACAACGGGATCCAATTTAAGCTTGTAATCCATAAAATGTAATAAAAATATATATTTTTGCGTTTTAAGGTAAGGATACCTTGAAGTACTATAAAAGTGTGTGTATGTGCACATTTATGATTTTGTTGAAATAAATAAGTTTATAAATAAATAAGTGTAATGAACAATCGAGTAGAGTAAACGCGTATAAGCAACACGTATAAGGACCCTAAAGCATAAACTATACTAGGTCGTTACGTCTAACCACCTATCCTATAGTCATGGCTCTGATGCCAATCTGTCACACCCCGATCAAAGTCGGCAGAACATGCTGAGGTGCAACGGATTGCCCAAGAACACAAGACACTATTAAAGTGACAATATTTAATAAACTTATTTAAATTCACAAAATCATAAAGAGTCACATAACTTGTTCATACAATAACCGAATTCAGACATAGCAAAATAATATATTGTTCGTTTTGCTAATATCCTAATAGTCTTGATAATGTTTTTCTTCAAGTTCTCGAGTCAACCTAAAGTCAAACCTGTAACAATGCATAAAATAGAATTTGTCAACACAAAGGTTGGTGAGCAATTTCATAGTTTTGAACAATAAGTATATAATAGGAAATTCCACAACTTGTATACAAAACAATAAATAATAGCAACAATGTAGGTAATGAAATAGTTAATAAGAATACATTAACGACACCTTGCTATAAGGGGATGCCAAATAGACTCGGGTTTTTGTGAAATCGTTAATAAGAATACATTAACGACACATTTCTATAAGGGGATGCAAAATATACTCGGATTTATGAATCAACCAACCAAAATCAGTAAACACATTAGCATTTAAGCATGTAAGCATATAACACCAAATCGAGCATTTATTTAAGTAAGGTATACAATAAAGTTTGTGGTTTAAGACTCAAGTATAAAACATTTAGTTTGAATAGGTATGCAATATCACCCCCAAAACGAAGGATGGAAATGGGGAATGAAAGTACTCACGTTCAAGTAGTAAACTTGATCGGTAAAAAGACGAGTAACCTGAAGGATGAGGTTTAACGAGCAAAGCCTAGATAAAAGGAAGTATTGTATTAGGAAGGTTGTATAGGAAGTCTTTAAATAAAATAAATGATAAGAAACGCAAACAATTTAAAGTTTAAGGTTTCAAAATGTAAATGTTTAAGAAATTATAATAATAGTCTTTAAAAATATAAGCTTGCTCGTAATCGGGTTAAAGTATCTAGCCCTTAATTTTACTCAACCTATGTTAAGTAATAAGGTGGGTAAAATGCAAGAATGCAAGTCCCTTTATAATATATATACGAATTCGGGTTTTAACGAGTGTTCGGGTTGTTGGTTCGGGTCTTGGTAATTGGTCAAACTCAAAGTCAACTTTCCGAAATAATGAATGTTATGAGATAACTCAATAAAATTTAAGAAGACTTAACCAAGTATGTAGTTATATTGTTTTAGAACTAACAACGTCCGTTAAACGAGTGTTTGGTTTCGTTGGTCCAAACTTTGTTATGAGATCAAGCTGGATTCAACATTCCAAGTACTTTAAGCAAATAATTAAAATCAGTTTATAAAATTTTTTCAAAGAAATATACAAGTCTTGATAGTTAAAACACACTTGTGTGTCTTAAGCGAGTGAAATCGGTTTAGTTCGTTTTGGTTCGGTTTCCAACTCGGAATAAGATCAAGAATGGTTACCACATGCCCAAACATCAAAGAACTTGTATAATAATTTATAAATGATGATACTTAAGTTTTACATTCAAAAAGTCAACAATAAAGTCTTTAAACAAAAGTTTGGTTTTCGGTTCGGATCTTGTTTCGGGTTAAGACCAAGGTTAGATTCTACAAAGCCATAACCATGGAACTCATGAAAATTATTTTAGAAAACTTAAATCTAACATAAAGCATGTTTATACAATTATTTAACAAAACTAGTAAACAAAGTTCGGTATACGGTTTGGAGCTATTTACGGTTAAACCGAGGCTAGTCTCTTCAAACCCATAACCATATAACTCAATAAATATGATATACAAACTAAAATGAGCAGAAGTTAAGCATGTTTAGTAAGCATAAACAAGTTATATAATTTTATATATATCAAGGACCACGTGAGTCCTCCATGAAGCATTGTCTTACGAGGCCCGACACTCCACCGACCAAGACCGAGGAAGTGACCACCAAAGGTAAGAAGAGGTATTATATTATGTATATGTTTTGCCTTAAGTTATAAGTAATAATATGATACTTAAAATCAAGTATTATGGTCAGTTTTAAAAGTCAAACTGCCAAGAACAATAAAAACACCTTTAAAATCTTGAATTTTGAGAGAGAAAATGAAATATAAGCAGGGATTAATGAGGTATGAGGGTGTGTATAAATAGGATAAGCTTGAAAGGGTCTTGCATGAGATCTAATGTACAAAAATTCAGACTGGATAATAGGGTGTAAAGCATAAACAACAAACAAACAAGCTGCTGCATCTGATGCCCGTCGTGCTACGCAACGGGGCTTGATCCTCACCCATCAAGCGGCGCGATGCGGTGGGCGGCCAGATTTTCAAACTTTGCAAAAATGGCAGTTTTGGTCCCTGGAGTTGGTTTTAAGCGTTTTAAGGTCATTTTAGGAACCAAAAAGGGTGTTTTTGAGACTCGACAAGTATAAAACAATATTATAACATAAAATCCATCATTTTGATTATATCGAAGGTTTTGATTTACAAAACGGGTCGGTTTACATGATAAACAAATACAAAACGAATATAAATAGGACTCGAAATTGGCGAATGTCACAATACACATGAGTCTGTTCCCGAGCTTTGGTGGTTTAACAAGAATAATAAGTTACATATAATATTAATAAAAATGCATTTACATATATAAGTGTTATATATTAGATTTGAACTTTGTTTTTACACACGCTACATGTTATAAGATGGCGCATGCAATATGTTGTGTGTATTAAATATTTATGCTATGTTGGTTGCCTAGAGAAAATGCATTATAAAAGATGCTACATGTCATACTTATATTAAATTAACATTTGTATAAGTTGATTTAAAGAATAATTGAAGAGAATGTATTAAGTATGGCATTGATACAATCAATTATGGGAGTTTAAGATCTAACTATGACAAATTAAGTTGGTTAACTCTTGGTATGAATTTCTTTTTCTTTGGCCGTAAGTTTACACACACAAACATACCTTCTTCATTTTTCATTTTCTCTCATATTACACACACATACGAATCTCTCACTTGGTGAATATATATCAAGGCCGGTGTTAAAGGATTTTTTAATTTCATTACATATAATCAAGTAAGTGGTATTTGTTTAATGATTTGATTTATGGTTTTATACTTTTGGGTTAGGTAAAATCTAGTATCCAAAAGCATGGGTAAAAATCAAATGAATCATACGTAAGTATGATGTATTCATCATGTATTTGAGTTGTGTTTAAGTTTATGGTAAAAACCCTAAAATTTGTGACAATTATTCTCATGAAAATTAATGTGTAAATGACGGATTGTCGTTAGTATATGGATCACTTGATAGTTTGGATGTTATATGCATGATCAGGAGATGATTGAATTTTCTAGATTGTATGAAGTGTTCATAACTTTCCCAAAAGGAATCTTTTTGTTTTGGCAAAATTGCAGAAGCTTGGATAAATTGTAATAAATTGATTTTGTGGTATGTTTAGGTGTGTTATGATTAAAGAATGATAAATTAGATGTGTTATTTTTTATTGGAAAAGATTTGGAAATTGTTAGTCCATACCTTTCCCAAAATGGAAACTTTTAGTTTGAGAAATTGAAAAAGAATTGTTTTAGCATTATATCATTGGATGATGTTGTAATAATGTTTAGATTGATGAATAACACTAGGTTGTGCTATTTTGAAAATATACACAATGTTAAACTTGCCATTACGGCCTTACCCGTAAAGGAAACTTTATTGTAGGATTTGTGTGAAAGGTATAAGTTGATAAAGATGATGCTTGACATGATGTGGTAGTGAATGATATATTTTACATGCTTCCGACTTATGGATTAATATGACAAATATGTTCGTTTTAGTCTAAAGTGCATAATATGTGAACTATACATTGTTGCTACACATACTTGGTAAAAGTTAACATTTGGCAACTAGAAAAAAAAACATGTATCACTTATAATTCATCAATGTGTCGTCAAGTCAACTCGGTCAAACTTTTAGTCAGCGGTCGACAAAAGTAAAACTTTTGGTCAACGGTCAACAAAGTCACACTTTTGTTAAGGTCAACGAAAGTCAAACTTCAGTAAAAAGTCAAACATTTCTGTCAAAGGTCACCAAAAGTCAAACGTTGGTTAAAAGTCAACTTGTCAAACTTGGTTAAAAACATTAAACAATGAAATTGTTTGGATACTAAAGGTTCTAGGAACCATCACACGTATACTTATGCACTTGTATACTTTAGGATGCATGTACGAGACTGTTTGCATTATCTGTTGACTTTACTTAATTAGCAAGCATTCAAGGTGAGTTTCACGACCCTTCTCTTTTAATTACTCCTTTTTTTTGGAGGGGGGGGGGGGGGTGAGAAATCATGCACAAATATTTTGGATATTGTAAGACTTTTTATCTAATGGATACTTAGTGAAATTACCAACTGAAAGTCCTCACACACATCGGATCATTAACTAAGATTAATTGGCGAGGCAATATTACGTAGTACTACTTGGTTTGACAAACCCACATGCGATAAAACTAAACTGGAGATTGGACGTGTGTAACATTGACCTAAACACATTGCCAAGTTCCGGTAAGGCTTGGCGGGAGGCACACAAATGAACACATGTCAGCTCCGGTCGCGATTGAGCCCACACTATTGTATTATGATATATAGATTAATTAACTAGTGATAAAACATTGTTTACATTATCTGCGTATTTAAAAAACTTGTTTAAGATTAAAACATGTGAACTCACCTACCGTTGTGTTGACCCTTTTAGAACTGTTACTTATTTTCACGCTTCCTCAAACGCAACATACGTTTCTTTCTCGAAAATTAATGGATAACAATAAATGGAGTTTTTAGATTAATAAATTGTTGTTTTAGTATGATACGTGGCTAGATCCTGGTATGTCATGCATTTCACGGTAAAACTTCGTTAGTTAAAAATTAAGGGCGTGACATTAAATATTTAGAGACTTGCTATTAATCCCCTTATTTTATAATTTTATTGTGATTGTAAATGAATATATGTGTTATTTAATTGATTATAAATATATATGTGTAATGAGATGTAAATATGTTTAAAAGTGATCAAATTTTGTGAATAAATATACATTTTAGTTACATTATATTGATGGTGATGAGAATTATATATTAAGTTTGAAAAAATTACAAATTTTGTCCTTTTGAATTATATATATTATGGAATGGGTCCTTTATTAAAAATAGTTTCACTCTTTATCCTTTATATGGATGTTTGCCATGACTTTTGTCCTTTAAACTAACACCCGTTAACTTATCCCGTTAAACAGCCCCATGTGCAAAAAACGTGATGGGCAAATTCGTCTTTTCCCCTCCCCTTCTGTTTCCTCCTCACTTGTTAACATGAGATCTTTCTCTCTCTTAATCCCTTTCCCTCCCTCCCTCCTGCCACAAACCCACCAACACAACCACACCACAACACCATCAACACTCACCGTCACCGTTACCATCAACCCTCACCACCAGTGTCACACTCCGGTTAGATTTGCCACACTTCGACATCGTTATAGCTTCCAACGCTCCGGTTAGATCTGCCACACTCCGCCATCATTATGGCTTCCACTTTCGCCGACGGTTCGCCGTCCCTAACTCCCACAACCGGTTAGATCTGCCACGCATCGCATGGTACCATAAACCCTCACCACCAGTTAGATCTACCACACTCCTTCCACCGTCGCCGACGACTCGTCGTCCCTAACCACCACCACGACACCGCAGTCAACTAGATCTGTGGAGGTGGAGGTGGTGGTGGTTGATGACCCAATTTTTTCATCACTCGGTGTGTGGCAGTGATAAAGTGATTGTTGATGTGAGTGTGGGGTGTATGAAAGAGGCAAAGTAGAGAGAGAAATGGTGGACTTAGTGGTGATAATGAAAATCCTTTTGTAGGTTTGATTTTAGTTTTTAATATTTTATTCCATAAATCAAACCAAAATGCTTTAGAAATATATATTTTATGGTTTGATTTATTTAAGTATATTTAATTTAATATGCCTTATAGGCCAAATTACTTAACTAAAAACATTCAAAACATTAAAATAAAAAATATGTTTCATTCTCATTCCACTATTTTCGTTTTCAAAAATCATTTAAGATATTGAAATCTAGAATATTGTTTTCATCAGTTATTTACATAATTTCAATATTATATTAATTTTATTTTTATACAGATACAACGAACCGGGGTTATGTTAGTTTTACCTGTTGGTTAGTACAAAATAAAGTGTTTATTGTGGTTTATATTAAAAATAATAAAATTATACACAAATTTTTTTATAAAACTAATTAAAGCTATAACATTTAATATTAAAATTTATAAAAATTCATTAAAATCCACATCTTAATAGAAATATATATTATTTTTATTTTATTATTATTTGTAACTTAATCATGCTCCTCATTATATTTCAAAGATTTTCCATTTTCACAGTGGTTTGTTTAAAAAAAATAATTAATCCGGTTGAAAGTCATTACCATACTTCTATAAAATCTGAAATCATTGTTTTTTTAGTTTTCTATAAGTTGTTATATATATATATATATGTATATGTTTAAGTTCATGTGAGAAGTCATATTAATGTGAGAAGTGTGAGAAATAATTCAAACCAATCATTTTTTTATTCTCCTATTCTCATTTAATTAAATGAAGGGCATATTGGTAAAGATCATAATTTCTTTATATGGTAAGTATTAATGTTTTTTTTAAAGTTTAAACAATTATTTTATTTTTATCACAAAAAGGTTTAAAATTACATGTCTATTAAAAATTATGATTTTGCCAATCTAGTTATTTGTAAAATCCCCATTGAGTTTTCTATGAACATATTTTTACAACTTTTGCTTTTTTTAAGTATTCTATAACAATTTTAATATATTCTTTATTATACACCCTATATGGCTGTCAATTTTCATCTCATATTCAACTAAATTTCAAAGTCAGCCTAAACATACATACAATATCTACTCACGTCATTATACTTGGATAAATAGACCAACATACTAAACAAACAAATCAGCATATTATACATACACTCAAAAACCCCTACACTATGTGTTTTTTTATTAACGTTGCGTTAGTGATTCTTCAAAAAAACAACAATCCCAAGTTCGTTAATTGATAAACGTCTCACTATGCCTCAAGGATTTTCTCAACGCCTAATCTATGCTGCAAATTAAATCCTTATACTTAGCAACACCACTTTCTGCTTTGATGGATCCTTACTGAACTCAAAACCCCAAATTCTTTGAATGCCAAGTTTAGCTTCAACTGTTTATAAAAATAATCAAAACAAATAACTCATTAGTTAATTATATTCAATGATATAATTATAATGTTAACGTTGTAGATACTTGATATGTACTTTTTTCGTATGTGTGACCTCTTTGGGTGCCACTTCACAACGTGTGTATGCTACTTCTTCAATCATTAAAGTCTGAAGTACAACTCCTAACTTCAACTGTAATATTCTGAAAACTGAAATAATGTAGGTAGTAGTTATGTCTCGTTTACTAATGAATGGGTCAATTTAGGTTTACTACATCTAAAGACAAAGTTATAAAAAATTGGAATGTCATGCACATTAACCGTTATTTTCCTACACATCCAACATTATACCCTACACATCAAACAATAATAGTAATACTAAAACAAAACAAATTAATAAACCTATTCACATCTCCACAAATCCTACGCATACATACCTACATAGTATAACTTCAAAATATACGGTTTCCTAGCTTGTTTGACATACTCTATAATCCGTATACAATTTCATGAACATTCCTACACACCTAATATATGTCACAATATATAGAATAAATAAGAGATTAAATTCACATAATGCCAAATAAACTCTATGGTTTTGTAAACCCAAAACCAATTTACTTGCATCAAAATATATAGATCAAATAAGTAAATTATAGTTATTGTCAAACAAAAGTCCATGTGATGTTTAGAACCAACATTGAAATTTTAGCAATTTGTGTACTTCTAATTTTCCCAAACGATACAAAGACCTACACTGTTTAAAAACTATTTAGGCAAAAAAAAAACGTTTTAATATATAACATATTCGTGAAAATTAAACCTATGTTACCTACACATACATCCACCTACGCTTGTAGCTTTTAGGTTAAACTATAAAGTAACATAATTACGCATTTTTAAGTTTGCCATACATAGTCCTACACATAATCACACAAGCATTAATACATGAACTTACATAGACCTACACAAAATACAGATTACCTATACACTTTATTATGTTAAGTTACACAGTCCTACACAAAATGGATATTGACCTACACATGAACTCACATAATCCTACGCTTAATTAGATCACATGAACTTACATAGGTATACACACATAATACATAATAATTTTAGATTTTACACAATGAGCTTACAATATCATGCACAGTATATAGATTCACTATGAAAATCGCACACGTTAAGTGTAAGTAAAACTAGACAACCACATTCAAAAAGGAACAATGTAAGATATATCATGTAGTGCATGTTAAACTTAATTAAAAGAAACAACATAGGGCTTGCAATATGCCATATTCTCTACAATTCCATCACTTTTCCTTATTGCTTGAATAACAAAATAATGAACTTACATAGGTCTACACAAAATAAAAATTACCTACATACCTTACTCTATGAACATACACCACCCTAAATCTACCAAAATACAACCTTTTTTTTTTATGAAATACAGTTCAAAGAAGTCAAATTTGTAAATGGATCCATTAGTCTGTGTAGGTTTATATCAATACTCTTATCCCCAAATTCAAAGAAACTAAAATAAAAAAAAAACCCTATTTTTATCCTCAAATCAATAATTCACTCAGTTAAAATTATGTTTAAATTATGGATGTACGCATCTCAAATATCAAAGAACAAAATGTAGGCTTCGTGACCTCTAATTAGGTTTAAAGACCTCAACTAAAACATCAAAATTAAACAATCAAGAAATCATTGCAGGTTTCGATACATGAACTAAACCATTAAAACTAGTTGAATCGATCAAACTAACCTTTACACTAACACCGAAGTCCTTATCGCACCAAACTGTAACACAAGTTAAATTTGGGGTTAATCTTGAAACGAGCCTTTAAATACAAATAGCACAACCTTCAACAAACACGACGTCGATTTGGACGAATCAACCACCAAAATCTGAATATTTTGTGTTAAAATTGTTTGCTCGTGTATTTGGTAACTGAAAGGAAGATGTTGTGTAACATCCAAAATTTCGTTTAAGAGTTAATATATATATATATATATATATATATATATATATATATATATATATATATATATATATATATATATATATATATTAACTCTTAAACGAAATTTTGGATGTTACAAGTTGTTTGACATTAATTAGTTTTCCTTATTTACATATGTAGTCAAATTACAATAGGGTCCTTTTTGTTTAAAAACATTAAAAACCAACTATAAATATTTACAAAAATATCATAATCAATGTATGCCATTGATCAATTTAATCAAGGGTTATAAATTACTTCTCACACTTCTCGCACTAAGATTACTTCTCCACTGCGCCATCCCCTATATATATATATATATCGATTAGTTAAATATTTCAATAACTTCTCATAATATCTACATCTACATATACTAATAAAAGAAAATAATTCTGGACACATGTCATTCTTAGATTAATTCTCATTATCAAATTCCCTCCAAAATCACTTCTCTTCAATTGAGGGAAAAGAAAAAAAATCCTGGTTCTAAATATAGTATTGATATAAATTCAACATACCGTATTGATTAGTCAATCTCTATTGATTGAATTATTAATGCCATAAATTATTTTTTTAAACATAATTGATATAAAAAATATTAATATAATAATTGCGTGTCATAAATATATATATTTTTAAATTAAAATGTATATATAAAAGAGTTAATGTTTAAAGAGTACATTAACATTCAATTTTTTTAGACATTTTCATATTAAAGAAAATTATAATATTTTTTTTACAAAGATTTAGTCTTAAAAATCATAAACAAATTTTCCATTTTTATATTATTATAAAACTATTGTGATAATTGAACAACAACGTGTTTATAAGGACAACATGAAAGCTATTCAAAAAGGAAAATCTTGTGTTTTTTTTTGTCTTAACGTCATGTTCTTGAGTTTTTTTAAAGGAGGGAAATGAAAGGAAAACTAAGGATAGTTAAAAAATGGGTGTTCTTGAGTTTTTTTTAGGATGTAAATGAAAGAAGTATGAGAAGTTAGGAGAGATTAAATTGATGTTTTTTCCCAATAAATTATTCTCTAAAAAATGGGCTGATTAAGAATAAAAAACCGAATTACAATATTACCCACTTAAGAACATAGTTATCATTTCATTTCCTCTAATTTCTTTTCAACTCAAGAGCACACATAATTAAAAAAAATTCTTTTCCTTCCCTTCCCTTTCTTATACTTCCCTGTCATTTCATTTTCTTTCTTTAGTTAAAAAACTCAAGAACAATGCGTAATTGTCAATGACTAGGTATGGAATGTATAACATTTTTGTGAAAGATTTTAGCTACATATTTCACATCAAAATGCCTCATTGTTTTAAATTTTGCTTCCAGTGGCATTGCTTCATCATTGTATACCGATGGTAGAACAACTCATTCTCGATTTAAAATTAAAGTATATTTGATGATATAAAACGACTATACTTGTAATGCATTTTTTACATAATATAAAGAGACGTAATTATCTTTTTTTATTTATATTAAATTATTCATTATAATTTATACACTAATTTATCCGTGTAATACACGGGTTTCTAAAGCTAGTTAACTAATAACACGAGATTAGTATTCCCAATATAAACATTCATAATCCAATACTTTCGACTATTATAAATAAGAATTACTATGTTTACTTTATGCAATTTTAAATCTTCTAATATTCTGCTAACTCAGAATAATCACTGTTATTTGAACATGCTTTAAGGTTAGTGTGTCATTATCATTTTCTGGCAATTACATTTATATGAAATGAAACAAATCAAATTGCTATATTTTAATTTTCAGTTTTATATGTTGCTTGATTATCCAATTGTTAATTATAAAATATAAAATTAATTAATAATTTGTCATACACATAATATTACTGACAACAAATTTATTATAATCAATTTCAAATTTTACAGATTCTAAGGATGATTATCTCATCAAAGTTCAGGTAATCTGGTTTTGGGATAATCATGATTTTTGGATAAACATAAGCGGGTGATCTCAAATAACATCATATTAATTGAAGAACCTTACTTGTCACACGGAAGAGTTATAAACAGACCTATATGTTACATTATCAAGGTGTACAAGTAGACATGTACTAATGATTTTGTTTTTGATAAACAATGTATACCGACCAATCCAATTACAAATGTAGTGTACAAGGAAGGTTTTACTTATATGTAACATATTTGTGTAATCTATGTAATTTTAATATAAATTGTAATTGATATACGATCATGTTGTTGACAGTATTTCACTTAACGGTTAAAATTTAAAATTTTCATCAATTACTCGTGTAATACACATGTCTCAAACTAGTTAAAATATAAGAACATTACAAACTAATCGTACAAAGTCAAAACAAAATAAAACAAGTCACTACAAAAAATAAAATAACAAAATGATTAAAAACAAAGACCTATATAACCCCCGTAACATGGGGGCCAATAACTAGTGATAATTAAAATAGTACTAAAAAGATTGTTGATAAAACTTTAAAATTTAAATCCTTAAACAAGCATGTTTTATCAAATGCTATAAATTTTAAGTCAAATTGCTAATTATGATTAAAACAAACAATAAAGCAAATATGCAAGGTATTTACCTGCCAAACCTTGCCCAAACAGCTCGTTTTTTTAAAGCTTTGAGTCAAATTAAAATTTAAAGTATAATACACACGTGTCGAATTTGTTTAAACAGCTGGGTTTCAAGTTTTATAATGTTAAGCAAGCTACAATAACCGTCGAAACCTAACCGCTAAACAGACTAATAAAATAACACCTAAGTGATTGTAATGGTTTGACTGCTTTTAAAGTTGTATAGACTGTTTTTTATTGAATAATAATAAAATAACTAAGAAGCCTAAATTGAAAGTCATGGAATATAGTGGAAGGACCATTGTTGGTAGAACTCAAATTTGGAAGCTAACAAAAAGAAAAACGAGTAAGCAATACTCAGCGGAGACCACATGCCACGTGTCTCACACGGGACCCCACCCAAATCAAACCAATTTCCACATTATTATTATCTCTCATATAATCTCTCTCGCACTATATATACACAACACGGACGCATAATAAGGAGATCATCTCGAAGTCTTATAACAAACACATGGCTGCTGATTATACTTTAAACTTAAACAACAACACAGATATTATTAATAATAATAAGAGGAATGGTGGAGTGTTTAGGGTTTCAATGTGTGGCGATGAAGATGAGCTTGAACAGATGTCTAGAGAAGGAAGCCAAAGCCACTACAGTTTAACCACCGGTATATTGCCGTCTCTCGGCGGCGGTGCCACTAGCAATCGCCGTGCTAAGCTTCGGAACTTCATTATCTCTCCCTACGATCGTCGCTACAGGTATACGCAATTGTTTGATTGATTGCATGTATGTCGTTAGGTTTTATTATAAATCGTTGATTTTGGTGAGAATTATTATTATTTTTTTATAAAATCACTGCGTAGACGATTGCACTACTGATGATTCTGTTTGAGATTACTGAAAATATTTATTATTGTTTTTTTAAACAGTTCAGAATCTTGATTGAATATTGAACATCATCTTTGATGCATTCAAGCTAAAAAAGTTATAAACAAATATTTTATACTGTTTTTATATTCAAAAGTTAAATCTACAGTAAGTGTAACTTTTCTCATAGAAACCGCCACTTCATATTCCAAACTTTTCTCAAAAACCTCATTTTGTTCCACAACAACAAGCCTCCACAAACCCCATTAAAAAAATATTACAGTTGTATGTATATGTTATATATATGTGTGTATGTGAGAGAAATGACACATCATAAGGTTGTTCATACTTTGCTTCTACAAACATCCTGCAAACTTTGAAGGCATATTTTACCTCCACAACAAGGAGATTTGTGACCAAAAAGTTTGCCACTTGCCACATGGATTCAAACCTTGGGTTTTGTAGCCCATTGTGGTTGCTCATTATGTTTATTTTGTATAATGAGAACTGCGATGAACAATAGTTATAGGACATAGCTGCTTGTACGGTTTTCAGGCCCTTTAGGTTCTTATGTGAATTTACATGTGTAATATTGATTCTGAAATAGAACAGGAGCTTGCTGTTAACATGAGAAACTCGAGTAGAATAAGATACAAACACAAGATTTGCATGATAAAAAGGCTCGGTTTGGACGGAGATAATTACAGATTCGGCTGACTTTTGGTCTTTGGAATTCACAAGTGATATTTGGAATCTTGGGCTGGTTTTGGATGGTGCATACTACTACACAAGATTCCTGCTTGATAGCTTTTCTAGGATTTTTTTCATTATTCACATACTGTACAGGCTGCATGAATATATCTAAAGAACTTATATTCTTTTAACCCTTTTCAGTTTTCACTTTTCACAACACTGCCTAATTCTAAAATTCAATATTGGAATATGACATTTAATTTAAAAGGAAAATGAGAATTTATTCTCCCTGTGTCCAATTTTGACTCTTTAGTAAGAAAAGAATGACTTTGCTTAGAACCTGTAGTGGAGTCCTTTTCTGCATTCTAGATACTTTTTATTTGATATTATTAATTAATTAACTAGTTTCTGATTAATTAAATTTCATTTTCAGGGTATGGGAGACATATCTAGTTGTTTTGGTATTATATACTGCGTGGGTGTCCCCATTTGAGTTTGGTTTCTTGGAAAGACCACAGAGACCACTATCAATCATTGATGATGTTGTCAATGGGTTTTTTGCCATTGATATTATCCTCACCTTCTTTGTAGCTTACCTTGATAAAAGTACCTATCTTCTTGTGGACAACCCGAAAAAGATTGCTTGGAGGTACTTAAGAACTTGGTTCTTGTTTGATGTCGTCTCCACGATTCCTTCTGAACTAGCCGGCAAGATATCCACTGGGTCCTTTCAATCATATGGATTGTTCAACATGTTTAGATTATGGCGTTTGCGCAGAGTTAGTGCGTTGTTTGCCAGGTAAAACTTATACTGGTTTGACTGGAGGTCTTGATAGCTAGAGTAAGTGAGTTGATCTAAGTTGTGTTTTTATGTCGAAAAAGTTTAAAAGAGGTCAACTTGGCTGAATGGGTAAAGTGGTCCAAATGAGTGCTTTTAATGTTTGAAAAGGCAACATTATGTAAAGGGTTATAAAATTATTGTCTTTTTTTAATCATGTTTACGCTAATTTGTTGTCGATAAAATATTAAAATCGCTGGAGAATGTGCTGAGTCGTCTAAAACCACCCTGAACTGGTTTGACCCACTACTAACTCATTTAACCACCTCTAGATTTAATCAGTGGTGCTAAACGGGTCATGTTCACGGGTTCGCAAATTTAGTCTGAGAATTTTAATATGGACCTGAACTTGACATGCGTATTCATGAGTTGACACGTACACAACCTTTTTAAACTGAAAAAAGAAAATAGATTTTTAAATGTTACTGATCTAAAATTATAGTTTTGCATACAAAGATATAAACGTGTATAAAACAGAAACATTTTGACTTTTAAGTTTTGGTATAAAATACGCAACCAGAAGATACACGATATTAAACACATTTTCTTTAAAAGAATAATAAAACAAAAGGTTAGGCAGGTGAACTTGCGAACCCACCAACCCAATACGTTTATCTAAACATGTTCATGGGCTCAATCCAAAACTCATCCAACCCTGTTTATCTAAATCATTTTTTGTAGCCTAATTTCTTTTCCATTTGTGAACAGGTTGGAGAAAGATAGGCACTTCAACTACTTTTGGGTTCGATGCGCCAAGCTTATATCCGTAAGTACTAATCATAGTTGATTCTCTATAGATGTTACATTTACAGAGTAGAAAGATTATGCAGCCTATTTGCAACTGTTAAATTGCTAAACTAACAATATCTACGTATGATTATTATAGGTTACAATCTTCGCGGTACACTGTGCTGGTTGTTTCTACTATTATATTGCTGCTGATTATCCTGACCCCGGTAGGACTTGGATTGGGACTGATAACACGGCTTTCAAAGACCAGAAATTGGTGGATCGTTATGTGACATCTATGTATTGGTCGATCACAACCCTCACGACTGTTGGATACGGCGACTTGCATGCTCAAAATAGACGTGAGATGATATTTGTCATATGTTACATGCTTTTCAACCTCGGTTTGACATCATATCTCATAGGAAATATGACCAATTTGGTTGTCCATGGTACCAGCAAAACCAGACAATTTGTAAGTAATCTTGTTTTCTTGTTTATGCATGTTTAATAACTTGTTTTTAACAGTTGCTGTTTACTTTTATAGAGAGACACGATTCAAGCGGCCTCGAGTTTTGCACACAGGAATCATTTGCCGGTTCGATTGCAAGATCAGATGCTTGCACATTTGTGTTTGAAGTTTAGAACCGACTCAGAGGGTCTTCAACAACAAGAGACTATTGACTCACTTCCAAAAGCCATTCGTTCAAGCATTTCTAATTTCTTGTTCTATTCGCTTCTAGACAAAGCCTACTTGTTTCATGGTGTGTCGAATGATGTTCTCTTTCAGCTGGTATGTTTCGTCACTTACCATTACCAAACATGTATATTTCGGAAAACCGCCAATAATAACACGAATGAACGTATTTGAAGGTCTCGGAAATGAAAGCTGAATACTTCCCTCCAAAGGAAGATGTTATTTTGCAGAATGAAGCACCTACAGATTTCTACATACTTGTTACAGGAGCAGTGGTGAGTGTTTAATCTTACAGTTTGTTTATTTGTTTCTCAATACACAAACCTTCTAATGTGTATATGTTTTAAATAAATTGATCAGGAACTACTGGTTATGAAAAACGGAGTCGAACACGTCATAGGCGAAGCAAGAACTGGTGATCTATGTGGCGAGATCGGTGTTCTTTGTTACCGACCTCAACTATTTACGGTTCGTACCAAACGATTAAGCCAGTTACTAAGGTTGAACCGGACCTTGTTTTTGAACATTGTTCAAAGCCATGTTGGTGACGGGACCATTATCATGGACAATCTTCTCAAGGTTTGTCAAGTTATAACAGAGAAAGTGTATTCTCAAATTAACATGATTAATTAGTAATCTAAAACACCGTCTGGTTTTGCAGCATTTGAAAAGCTTACACGATCCACTTATGGATGGAGTGTTGTTGGAGACCGAGAGTATGCTGGCTCGTGGGAGAATGGATTTGCCTCTAAGTCTGTCCTTCGCTACGCGTAGAGGAGACGGCCTTTTGTTGCAAAAGTTATTAAAACAAGGTCTTGATCCAAACGAGTCGGATAATAATGGAAGAACGGCTTTGGTATGCACATATTCAAGTTTTCATGTATATAGTTGCCAATTATTCTAAGTTATATTATAACATATACCAAACTTGATTTACTATTTGTTTTCTGTTAATCATTCTCAGCACATAGCAGCTTCACAAGGAAGTGATAATTGTGTACTTTTGCTACTAGATTATGGAGCAGATCCCAATTGCACAGGTATAACTATTTACCCGTTAGACACGATAGACACTGTTTCATAAATGTGTCATAGTGGTTGACAAGTTATTGTACATTGACCTATACAGATTCAGACGGGAATGTGCCATTATGGGAAGCTATGATTGGTAACCACGAAACAGTAATCGGGCTTTTAGCCGATAATGGTGCGACTCTATCATCTGGTGATGTAGGACACTTTTCTTGCATTGCAGCTGAGCAGAACAACTTAACCTTACTCAAATGCATTATTCATCATAAAGGAGATGTAACTCGTGCTAGAAATGATGGCTCAACGGCTCTTCACATTGCTGTCTGCGAAGGTAACATAGAGATGGTTAAGTTTCTGTTAGACCAAGGAGCCAACATTGACCAGCAAGATTATCAAGGGTGGACCCCACGAACCTTAGCTGACCAACAAGGACACGAAGAGATAAAAACCCTGTTCTCGTCCTTCAAATTTCCCAGTGACCACCAGTTCACCAGACCACCACCACTCGTGTCGATCCCCGAGAAGAAACGCATGCGTGATTCTACACGCGTGAAGTTTCTTGGGCGGTTTAAAAGTGAGCCGACAATAACCCGGCCCGGTCCTCAAGACACAGATGATGGGTCGTGGAGCCGATCAAGACGGAGACGGAGAGGTGATAGTTTCCACAACTCACTTTTCGGGATAATGTCGAATGCTCGAGAGGGTGAGAACAGCATTGACTTGGTGTCACCAAGGCCTACAAGCATAGCTTTGGGGAGGGAAAACTCGGGCAACCCGGGTCGGGTAGTTGTAAGCTGCCCAGATAAAGGAGATGCTGGAGGAAAACTTATTATGCTACCGAAAAGCTTCCAGGAGTTATTGGAGATCGGTGTAAAGAAATACGGGTTTTTGGCATCAAAGGTGGTAAACAAAGACGGGGCGGAAGTAAGCGATATAGAAGTAGTTAGGGACGGTGATCATTTGATATTCGTTAGTGATTCAAGTCGGACGGTTGAGGAATCAAATTAACAAGATGGTGAAAAATGGAAATCTAACCATCAGTTCTAATCTCTGTATTTGTTAAATCTCTTGGTTTTTACTTTCTTACTAATATAATGAGCGGTATTTTAGTCACTATGCTAATGAGTTCATGACAAGAAGGCAATATATAACCCACACACACATGTTATATGTATCACAAGATTCACCATACATATTACACAAGCAGTAACATTTTACCTATAAGAACAAAAAAGAGTATGACACGACACTGTTTATATTATTAATACTATTACAGTACTTCTGACGGGTACGGTTCCGGTACAAGCTGGTGAAACCTAGAGAAGCTTGTACAGAGCAAGGCGGTCCACATCTTCTTGAGCCAGTTCAGGATGGGTGTAACATCCATGGAGATCCTCAACGACGTACTCCTACAATACAATGATTTAGGATGTTTTAAGTATTACGTTGTTATGAAACTAAGAAGATGAATATACCTGTGTAAGTTCTTTTTTGGTGAGAATGTGATAATGACTCTGAAAGATCCTTTGCATTGCCATGGTAGCCACTAGAAAGCCGTAGGCGATGCCAAGAAACGCAAATATGACCACAGCACCTATAACCATGATGATACACACATCCGTTGTGGCAGGAAAAAAGTCCATCATTCCCCATCCCATAAAGAAATTCTGGCATCCAGCAACGCGCGGGTCGTTGTTGCAAGACAGACAATGAACCACCATCCCAAAAAACCCAACCAGCACAAAGAAGACAAACACACCTGTTCAGTAATAATTAACTTTCAACCAGTTAAAAAGGGTTCAGGTCAAAGTTAAACAGCATATAAGGGAAAACATACCCACGCAATAGAAGAACGGTAAAGGATCTGTCGAGATTATAAGGTTCCACTTTTCAGCAAGAGAGATTCTGAAATGTGTATCTTTGTCAACAAGGTATGCAATGCCTCCAAGCAGTCCAACCAGCTGAATGAGCGACTTGTTTGATTAGTAAAAGCAGTCGAAGAATAGTAGTTGATAATGATAATAAGTATTCTCACCGTTTGCATAGCCAGAAAAACTAGGATAACATCCCTTGCAACAAATAGCCTGTATTTTATCTTTGGCCAGGAATGGGCACTTAGCTTAACAACTCGAAGGTGATACTGTGCTTTGCACGTTGTGCAGTGCGAAAAAGCAAACCCTTCCTATTGAGAGTAATTAATACATAAATGTGTTAATACTTATCATGGGTTAGAATATCTTGTTTCCAACAAAAGATAGGGTAATCAAAGGCATTACCTTGACGGATCGCCAGTGGTCTAGGCATGAACGGTGCACAAACTGCTGGGTGCCTTTGCATAAGCATGGAGAGATCAGCTCATCACCTATTGGACAAGAGACATAGTTGTTAATGACGTAGTAGTTGCGTAATGAGAGATATTTGTTACCAAAGAAAGTGAGAAACTGAATGTGAAAAATTACAGAAAGTAACACCTTAGGTAAATCCCATATTATTCTGTTATGTTATGTTTACATGAAAGATATTGGGCCATAACGAATGTCCTGCCTAAAATAACACCAATATGATTTGGGCGCTATGGTTTTGGATGCGAGGAGAATTCCATAGTTAAGTGTGCTTGAGTGGGAGTAATTTAGGTAGAGTGACAACCTATAGGAAATCTCCACCTCCGCAAACAAAAACAAATCCATAAGCTTCTTGTGGGCAACCTGACAATATTGGTGGTACGAGATGTCGGATATATACACACAAGTAGTGACGTAGATGGACACTGATACGGCGAGATGCTGACGCACACGGATAGACGCGAAGCTGACGCACACAGATACAACGCGAAGCTGACGCACACGCACATGACGCGATGTTGACGTAGCATACCAAATTTGTTGGATTCTTAGTGATTGCACTGACTGTGAACACGAAATCGTACTACACTTTTCGCCTTACCAAAAGTGCAAAAAATAAATAATAATAAAAATACTCGTTGGCCGTTAATTAGTTAAGGCACGCATATCGTATCTTTCTTCGTTATTATAGTTACACTGTCGCATTCATAGCCGGTCAGCCACACAATTACATATGCAGCCTTGCAGCTAAGTTCAGGGAAAGTTATAAACTTAACAACATTTGACAACAAAATTCAAAAAGCTTTAACAAATACCGTATATTCCAGATCAATGATTCAAATAATATGTATCAAATGAACTCAGACAACCACTTTTCTAAATCATCAAATAAACTCGTATCTATAAGGAAAAAATAAACATTAAAAAACTTTAATTTCCTTTCTCACCGATCAAATGACATAATCAACAACTATGATAATAAATTAATAATCATCTGAAAGACTGTCATAATAACCTTCATCATCGTACTCAGTAAATCCCACCAATAACAAAGCTATGATAGGGTCTGAGGAGGGTAAGATGTAGACAACTTTTCCTATAATAACTTTACAGATACATATTTGATCACACATGATTAATATATTATTTACACCTATAATATTATAATCACAAACAAAGCATATATCTCTAAAAAAAACTTAACAAATCACTTAATTAATATATAAACAAATTAATTTGAAAATTACTGAAAACCATAACATTCACCTGCATCACCTGCGCCTTCAAGACAAATTCGACAAGTGACCATACCTCCAGCTTCAACATCATCATAATCATGAAAGTGCATCTCACTTAAACGCGGAGCGTTAACGATTGTCAAGGATGGAAGCAGATGATCATAAGAATCATCGCTCTCAAAACCGATTTGTTCTAGCTCAATCTCACTGCTCATCTTCGCAACTAACTTGAGTTATCTGTTGCACCTCAGAAAGTAGAATGCGTATATGAGAGAGAACATGCAAGAGTATTGATTTATAGACAAGTGATTTACTATTGTCAAGGCTAAAATTAGCATGTAGAGTTTGCAATGATCATATTTGTCTAAATTTACTTGTAGAAACATTGAAGAAGATGTAAATAGAGAGCCTTGTGAGCTCATGACCGACTAATGCTACGTGAGTACTCATCTAATTCTATTTATATCTTTTACCCTAATAAATGCCAAGGAAAAACATACACTTTCTGTTTTGAGTCTTTAGACATAATAAGGTACTCAAAAAAGCATTATATGTGAATACTTTACTAATCATAACTTTTAATATTACATCATAAAAACAAATTATATTAATTTTTATTAAAGTTGGTGTACCGTGTCACTGGCAACGGTGCCAAAAAAACTTTGATGCGCGTGCGCGGTGTGTTAAAAGTTGAATTTATTTTTTCACACAAGATCGTATTTTAAATTTATAAAAGTGATTTCTACTAAAACTAAACACACACACAATAGGCAAGTGTACAAATCGTTTATGTAGAATAGTATTGGTAAGAACCAAGTATCGATCCGTGGACACAAATATTTCTAATAATGAATCTTCGTTTTAACTTAATCGGAGAAGATAACCATTTTGAGGTTGAATTTTAAACTTTCATAAAATAACACACATATAAATGTGTGTGTGTGTGCGTGTGAACAAGAAGAGAAATTCTAAATGAGTAATTCAATTATATGAATGTTACCATCTAAATCAAGAATCCACTCCATTCTTCCTTGATTATTACAACATAAATATGTGATAAACTTGTCATAATAATATATGATAGAATAACCCATTATTTTAAGTGAGCATATTTTATAACATAAAAGAAAGTAGCATCCATATTTTTAATGTCACACCCCGACCAAAGGCGGAATATGCCGGGGCGTAACGTATTGATTGTACAGTAGCTCAAATGACATTATTTAAAGTGACAATAAACAATTTAATTTTCATTAACATCACACGTATTCAATAATTATATCATTTACATCATAGTTTTGTATAATATCCTAAGATCAAACTATTGTCTTCAATCTTGATTAGTATCAACTACTTGTACCTGTAACATGTATAAAAATAGAGTTTGTCAACACGAATGTTAGTGAGAATACATAAGTTTTAGTTATATATATATATATATATATATATATATATATATATAGATAGATCACAATTTATATGTAAATGATTAGTATTACAAATCTTATGAAAATATAAACAACTAAATAGATGTAGACCCGTTCTTATTGATACAAAATCAAAGTACTTGGGTAAACGTATGATCATACTATATGAGGATAGATGAGGATGAGATACCAACCACCAAACATAAAATAAACATCTAAGCGCATAGAGCATAATCATAGAGCATGCAATAATCACACATAAACATATATTGAATTGTGTTTTGCATAGATGTAGAATTAAATATGAATAAAATTGAATAAGGTATACATGCTACCCCCAAAATATAAAAGATGGAAAAAGGGGTATGTAAACTCACCTTAACGAGTGGATTAACGAATACGAGATGGTGATAAAAATTTAGGTAGAAACGGTCGAGCTCCTTGGGATACGTCAATAAGAGCTCCTAGTTGTTTAAAGATAATATTAATTTATTATAACAAAGTATTAACAAAACTTATAACGAACGGGATTTGATTGGGTCTTAAGTACAATTGTTATTTAAAATATCATTATGTTAATTATCCAAATTTGTAAATAATATGAACTAGGGGGGTATATACAATAAAATAATACGACATGACCTTACGGTTACAAATCGGTCTAAAAGAATTTCGGAGTGATTCAGGGTTTAAACTATTAATATTATAATAATAATAATAATAATAATAATAATAATAATTATCTAGATAATATATATATATATATATATATAAACTAATTATGAATCATAATTTCAAAAATACAAGAAAACACGAAACCGGGGGTTCGGTTCATCGAGATAGTGTTTATTTGGAGTTGTATTATCAAGAAAAAGGATTAAGAGAAATAAAATAAAATAAAAAACAATAAAAATAACAACCGGGCCTGGGAGGGCTCGAACCCGCGCCCAGGCCGGTTCACATGTTTAGTGTAAACAGTGTTGGCCATCTGAGCCAACACGGGTGTTGATT
Source organism: Bidens hawaiensis (assembly GCF_021521415.1). Lineage (NCBI taxonomy): Eukaryota > Viridiplantae > Streptophyta > Magnoliopsida > Asterales > Asteraceae > Bidens > Bidens hawaiensis. The sequence goes on along the minus strand of NW_027494140.1, from coordinate 32,240 downwards.
AAAAGGTGCAACTGCAAATCATTAAACACAACCGGTTCTCTTGTTCTTCCCCAAATTAGATAATAAACCCTAGAATCCGAATTCAGTTTATTTGATCACCATCGTTTACATTTGATTTAGGGTTATTGTTGGTTGATTAAAATCGACACATAAACAAGGAATAATTACTAGAGTAGATAACGAATTGAATGAGAACGACCACCTAGGGTTCTCGGCTGAAACTCTATCAATAATGGGGTGTAGACGGTTCAAAAACTATATACTAATATATGGTTTGGATTCGCGATGCTGAGAGGAGTGTGGGTACGAGTTTAATTGAATTTTAGACGAGTATATATAAGGATTTAGAGAGGATTTGGCCACGGCTTGATTAGGTTGCGATTAGCTGTCAATTGGTAACAATTTACCACAATTAGGGTGTCGGTGGAACGCATTTAGGATCAAGGATTGATTTGGTAACGTCGATTTTGTTGATTAAGGCTGGATTTAACGGATTTAAAAATGGTAATGGCGTGGGATGGGGAGGACGATGGTGATGACAGGAAGAGAGGGAGAGAGGGAAAAAGGTTTTGGGAAATTTTGCAATATAGTCCCTGGTCTATAGGTGTGGCTTCAAAAGTGGTAATAAGTTAGTTAGAGAGGGTATTATAGCATATTGTTCATAGTCATTATTAATAAATAATTAAACAAAATATATATCCTTAAACGAGGGCGAGAATTTATTTAGTAACGACCGTTCGAATAATAAGTGTGGCAAACGAAAATAAACGGGTCAGGTTTCGGATTTGAAAAGTAACGAATGTCACATTCAAGTCCACCTTGCTTAATCTCATGTCTACCATGAGAACGTCAATTTAAGTAGGCAAGTTGTTTAGTAAAGTACAAAGATTAGGATTGACTTCGATTTCTCAAATACCAATTCTAACAACTTCGGGTGGTTATAGTTTAGTCACACAACCTCCCATTTGTTGATTTAATTAGGTTATAATCACACATTCCATTAACATATGATTTCTTTAACTAGTATGATAATCTAAGCAATCATGTTAACAATATTATTTCAGAATTACCAAGACTAGAGAAATATATCATAGCTTATATCTCATCATTTTTAAGTACAATATAAGGATCCATATTTTATCTTGAAGAAATTATCAAGGTATTCTTTTTACCATTTATAGTCTCCAAGAACATGAGTGAATCATGAATGATTGTTAATCATCAACCTTGATTTATTAAGTTAGAGTGATAATACATTTTTCATCAAAGGATAATTGCAAAATAACTATGTACTTTACTAAACTAAATCACATATTTAATATAATCAGCAAGTAAAACAAAGCTTCTTCATTGAATATAGATGGTAAATTGAGTTTTAGCTCACAATGAGCATGGTTATTAACATTAAAAGAGACGAAGATAACAAACACATGATCAAATTAGTTTTTGCTTACAAGTTTGCTTACTAGTAAACTGAACTTTGCTTACTAGTTTTTGTTAAATACTTGTTTAAACATGTTTAATGCTAGATTTAAGTTCCTAAAACCATTTTTATAAGTTCTATGATTATGGTTTTGTAGAATCTTACCTCGGTCTTAACCCGAACCAAGATCCGAACCGAAAGCCGAACTTTTGTTTAAAGACTTTCTTGTTAACTTTTTAGTTATAAAACTTAAGTATCATTACTTGTAAATTATTATACAAGTTCTTTGATATTTGGGTATGTGGAAACCATCTATGAACTTATTGTGAGATGGAAACCGAACCAAACCGATTTTCACTCGCTTAAGACACACAAGTGTGTTTTTAGCTATCAAGACTTGTATATTTCTTTAAAAATAGTTTGCAAACTGATTTTAATTATTTTCTTAAGTACATGGAAATGTTGGATCCAACTTGATCTCATAACAAAGTTTGGACCGACAAAACCGAACACTCGCTTAACTTGCGTTGTTAGTTCTAAAACAATAGAACTACATACTTGGTTAAGTCTTATTAAGTTTTATTGAGTTATCTCATAACATTCATTATTTTGGAAAGTTGATTTTGGGTTTGACCAATTATCAAGACCCGAACCAACAACCCGAACACTTGTTAAAACCCGTTTTAGTATCTTTATTCCAAAGGAACTTGCATTCTAGCATTTTACCCACCTTATTACTTAACATAGGTTGAGTAAATGTTAAGGTTAGATACTTTAACCCGGTTTCGAGCAAACTTATATTTTTAAAGGGTTATTATTATAAGTTCTTAAATAGTTACATTTTAAACCTTAAACTTTAATTGTTTACATTTCTCAACATTTATTTTATTCAAGACAACCTTTCTAAATCCAAGACTTCTTTCCTCTTAGACATTGTTCATTAAACTCGTCGTTCCGGAAAATCTCCAAATTATCATCTTTCAAGTTTATTTCTTGAACGTGAGTACTTTCATACCCCGTTTTCCATCTTTCGTTTTGGGGGTGACATTTCATACTTATTCAACTAAATGCTTTATACTTGAGTCTTAAACCACAAACGTTATTGTATACTTTACTTAAATAAATGCTCGATTTGGTGTTTTATGCTTACATGCTCATGTGTTTACGTGTTTATCGCTTTTGGTTGGTTGATCTATAAATCCTAGACTATTTGGAATCCCCTTATAGCAAGGTGTCGTTAATTTATGCTTATTAACGATAACTATAAATCCTAGACTATTTGGCTTCCCCTTAAAGTAAGGTGTCGCTAACGTAATTCTATTAGCGATCTCACTTTTATCCAAATTATTGTTATTTATTGTTTCGTATACAAAATTGTGGTTTTTCTTATTATATACACATGTGTTCAAAACTATGAATTGCTCACCAACCTTTATGTTGATAAACTTTATTTTATGAAATGTTACAGGTTTGCAATTAGGTTGATTTTGGAGTTGGAGGAAAACGTCATCAAGACCTTCAGGATATTAGCAAAACGAACAATTTATTATTTGCTATATTTTGTAATATTTATCTTATGAATATTGTTATGTGACATTTGATGTTGTGAAATGAAATGAGTTTGTTATATATTATCGCTTTAAATCACTACGTGAATATTGACCTTCCGCCACACATGTGGTCTGGGCGATTTGCCACACTTCGGCTTAAATGTGTGGCTAAAAGGTCTTTGACCATGTTTGAAAACCTTCCAGAATGTTTTGGCCACACATATTATTCTTCACGTGACCATTCTATACCTAGTCAGGTACTTTTCGCCACACTTTGAAAAAAACTGTGACAAAAACTAGCCACATTATAAAAACGTGTGGCGAAATGTGACCTACAATCATAGTTTGTTTGATCTTTGATGCATGTGACCAAAAACACATGCATTAGCCACAAACTGTGACATTTAACTAGCCACATGTTTGAATAGTGTGGCCAAATTTGACAAACGACTACTGTATTGATAAGAGACGTGTCTAAAAGGTAAAAGATATAGCCACTTATGTTACGTCGTGTGACCTAATGTTACATTTTCTAGCCACATTTTTAATAAAGTGGCGAAATATGACGAACAACCATTGTATTTATTAGTTATGTGGCTAAAACGCTTAAAATATATGGCCACTTACACGACGTTGTGTGACCAAAGAGTAGTTTACTTTTATTTATCATAAGTTTTTTATTGTCACGGATACACTTATTATGTGTGGCTATAAGTTATAAATGATCACACTAAAATATTTTTAAGTGTGTTCAAATGTAATTAATGGTCACTTATATGAGGTTGTGTGACCAAAGAGTATCTTAGTTTTGTTTTTTATAAGTTTTTTATTGTCACGGATACACTTATTATGTGTGGCTATAAGTTATAAATTGTAACACTTAAAGGATGTTTTAGTGTGTCCAAATGTAATTAATGGCCACTTATATGAGGTTGTGTGACCAAAGAATATCTTAGTTTTATTTTTTCTAAGTTTTTTATTGTCACGGATACACTTATTATGTGTGGCTATAAGTGATAAATGATCACACTATAATATTTTTAAGCGTGTCCAATCGTCATTAATGGCCACACGTTGATTTGACAAGTGGCGACGTCATCATTGCCTTTACAGTTTCTTGTGCCGCCAAATTCAAATTGTCAGGGAGATGTACCGACGGTTTCCGATGGTGTTTAAATACCAGTCACAATCACAATCACAATCACAATCCATAATCAGAATCCACAATCACAATCACAATCCACCTTTCTTCCTATTATAATTTCAGATAATGGCTGCAGTTTGGCTCGAACGTGCACCGGGTGCTCAAGCTCCCATCTACTACGACCCCACATTTTTCACCATACGATTCCACTTTTTTTCCGGCGCCGTCCGGAGGAATCAAAGGGTGAGGTATATTGACTATGTCAACCCTCAAACCTTCACGTACCAACAACTTAACCGAATGGTTAGGTGGCTTGGGGTACACGACTACTGATTATTTCAACATTGAAATGGTAGTGTCGGGCATCGAGGTGGCGTACATCCAGTTGAACGACTTGGAGGACTTCAAGGAGGTGTCCGTTTATGGGGCATTCCATTCTCAGGTGAACCTTCGCCTCCATAGGCTTAGGGACTCCACCTACACATTGGACGACATGTGGGAGAGGATCATGCCCTCTCATACTCCAGAAGAGAATCCGCAAGTAGATTCGGATACGGAATCTGATGGCAGGACTCAAGAATCCGATGTAGATTCCGATATGGAATCGGATGCTAGGAGTTAGTTTTATGTAATTTGGTTTTCTATATTAATGTAAATGTTATTATTGTAAATGTTATTATATTTTGGTATTAATATGTTATGTGAATGTTATTATTGTAAATGTTATTATTAACTGTAAATGTTATTATTATATTTTGGTTGCGTTTTTTAAGCGTAGTTGATGTTGATTTTTTATAAATAACTTTAAAATAGATGTTAGTGTGAGTGAATTAAAAAATAGACCTAAAATTTAATTTTTGGTAGTTGAGACAGTAATTTGTTGTAGTTCAGTTGATTTGTAGCGTATCTAGTAAGAAAACTCGGGCAACCCGGGTCGGGTAGTTGTAAGCTGCCCAGATAAAGGAGATGCTGGAGGAAAACTTATTATGCTACCGAAAAGCTTCCAGGAGTTATTGGAGATCGGTGTAAAGAAATACGGGTTTTTGGCATCAAAGGTGGTAAACAAAGACGGGGCGGAAGTAAGCGATATAGAAGTAGTTAGGGACGGTGATCATTTGATATTCGTTAGTGATTCAAGTCGGACGGTTGAGGAATCAAATTAACAAGATGGTGAAAAATGGAAATCTAACCATCAGTTCTAATCTCTGTATTTGTTAAATCTCTTGGTTTTTACTTTCTTACTAATATAATGAGCGGTATTTTAGTCACTATGCTAATGAGTTCATGACAAGAAGGCAATATATAACCCACACACACATGTTATATGTATCACAAGATTCACCATACATATTACACAAGCAGTAACATTTTACCTATAAGAACAAAAAAGAGTATGACACGACACTGTTTATATTATTAATACTATTACAGTACTTCTGACGGGTACGGTTCCGGTACAAGCTGGTGAAACCTAGAGAAGCTTGTACAGAGCAAGGCTTTCCACATCTTCTTGAGCCAGTTCAGGATGGGTGTAACATCCATGGAGATCCTCAACGACGTACTCCTACAATACAATGATTTAGGATGTTTTAAGTATTACGTTGTTATGAAACTAAGAAGATGAATATACCTGTGTAAGTTCTTTTTTGGTGAGAATGTGATAATGACTCTGAAAGATCCTTTGCATTGCCATGGTAGCCACTAGAAAGCCGTAGGCGATGCCAAGAAACGCAAATATGACCACAGCACCTATAACCATGATGATACACATATCCGTTGTGGCAGGAAAAAAGTCCATCATTCCCCATCCCATAAAGAAATTCTGGCATCCAGCAACGCGCGGGTCGTTGTTGCAAGACAGACAATGAACCACCATCCCAAAAAACCCAACCAGCACAAAGAAGACAAACACACCTGTTCAGTAATAATTAACTTTCAATCAGTTAAAAAGGGTTCACGTAAAAGCAGGTCAAATTTAAACATCGTATAAGAGATAACTTACCCACGCAATAGAAGAACGGTAAAGGATCTGTCGAGATTATAAGGTTCCACTTTTCAGCAAGAGAGATTCTGAAATGTGTATCTTTGTCAACAAGGTATGCAATGCCTCCAAGCAGTCCAACCAGCTGAATGAGCGACTTGTTTGATTAGTAAAAGCAGTCGAAGAATAGTAGTTGATAATGATAATAAGTATTCTCACCGTTTGCATAGCCAGAAAAACTAGGATAACATCCCTTGCAACAAATAGCCTGTATTTTATCTTTGGCCAGGAATGGGCACTTAGCTTAACAACTCGAAGGTGATACTGTGCTTTGCACGTTGTGCAGTGCGAAAAAGCAAACCCTTCCTATTGAGAGTAATTAATACATAAATGTGTTAATACTTATCATGGGTTAGAATATCTTGTTTCCAACAAAAGATAGGGTAATCAAAGGCATTACCTTGACGGATCGCCAGTGGTCTAGGCATGAACGGTGCACAAACTGCTGGGTGCCTTTGCATAAGCATGGAGAGATCAGCTCATCACCTATTGGACAAGAGACATAGTTGTTAATGACGTAGTAGTTGCGTAATGAGAGATATTTGTTACCAAAGAAAGTGAGAAACTGAATGTGAAAAATTACAGAAAGTAACACCTTAGGTAAATCCCATATTATTCTGTTATGTTATGTTTACATGAAAGATATTGGGCCATAACGAATGTCCTGCCTAAAATAACACCAATATGATTTGGGCGCTATGGTTTTGGATGCGAGGAGAATTCCATAGTTAAGTGTGCTTGAGTGGGAGTAATTTAGGTAGAGTGACAACCTATAGGAAATCTCCACCTCCGCAAACAAAAACAAATCCATAAGCTTCTTGTGGGCAACCTGACAATATTGGTGGTACGAGATGTCGGATATATACACACAAGTAGTGACGTAGATGGACACTGATACGGCGAGATGCTGACGCACACGGATAGACGCGAAGCTGACGCACACAGATACAACGCGAAGCTGACGCACACGCACATGACGCGATGTTGACGTAGCATACCAAATTTGTTGGATTCTTAGTGATTGCACTGACTGTGAACACGAAATCGTACTACACTTTTCGCCTTACCAAAAGTGCAAAAAATAAATAATAATAAAAATACTCGTTGGCCGTTAATTAGTTAAGGCACGCATATCGTATCTTTCTTCGTTATTATAGTTACACTGTCGCATTCATAGCCGGTCAGCCACACAATTACATATGCAGCCTTGCAGCTAAGTTCAGGGAAAGTTATAAACTTAACAACATTTGACAACAAAATTCAAAAAGCTTTAACAAATACCGTATATTCCAGATCAATGATTCAAATAATATGTATCAAATGAACTCAGACAACCACTTTTCTAAATCATCAAATAAACTCGTATCTATAAGGAAAAAATAAACATTAAAAAACTTTAATTTCCTTTCTCACCGATCAAATGACATAATCAACAACTATGATAATAAATTAATAATCATCTGAAAGACTGTCATAATAACCTTCATCATCGTACTCAGTAAATCCCACCAATAACAAAGCTATGATAGGGTCTGAGGAGGGTAAGATGTAGACAACTTTTCCTATAATAACTTTACAGATACATATTTGATCACACATGATTAATATATTATTTACACCTATAATATTATAATCACAAACAAAGCATATATCTCTAAAAAAAACTTAACAAATCACTTAATTAATATATAAACAAATTAATTTGAAAATTACTGAAAACCATAACATTCACCTGCATCACCTGCGCCTTCAAGACAAATTCGACAAGTGACCATACCTCCAGCTTCAACATCATCATAATCATGAAAGTGCATCTCACTTAAACGCGGAGCGTTAACGATTGTCAAGGATGGAAGCAGATGATCATAAGAATCATCGCTCTCAAAACCGATTTGTTCTAGCTCAATCTCACTGCTCATCTTCGCAACTAACTTGAGTTATCTGTTGCACCTCAGAAAGTAGAATGCGTATATGAGAGAGAACATGCAAGAGTATTGATTTATAGACAAGTGATTTACTATTGTCAAGGCTAAAATTAGCATGTAGAGTTTGCAATGATCATATTTGTCTAAATTTACTTGTAGAAACATTGAAGAAGATGTAAATAGAGAGCCTTGTGAGCTCATGACCGACTAATGCTACGTGAGTACTCATCTAATTCTATTTATATCTTTTACCCTAATAAATGCCAAGGAAAAACATACACTTTCTGTTTTGAGTCTTTAGACATAATAAGGTACTCAAAAAAGCATTATATGTGAATACTTTACTAATCATAACTTTTAATATTACATCATAAAAACAAATTATATTAATTTTTATTAAAGTTGGTGTACCGTGTCACTGGCAACGGTGCCAAAAAAACTTTGATGCGCGTGCGCGGTGTGTTAAAAGTTGAATTTATTTTTTCACACAAGATCGTATTTTAAATTTATAAAAGTGATTTCTACTAAAACTAAACACACACACAATAGGCAAGTGTACAAATCGTTTATGTAGAATAGTATTGGTAAGAACCAAGTATCGATCCGTGGACACAAATATTTCTAATAATGAATCTTCGTTTTAACTTAATCGGAGAAGATAACCATTTTGAGGTTGAATTTTAAACTTTCATAAAATAACACACATATATATGTGTGTGTGTGTGCGTGTGAACAAGAAGAGAAATTCTAAATGAGTAATTCAATTATATGAATGTTACCATCTAAATCAAGAATCCACTCCATTCTTCCTTGATTATTACAACATAAATATGTGATAAACTTGTCATAATAATATATGATAGAATAACCCATTATTTTAAGTGAGCATATTTTATAACATAAAAGAAAGTAGCATCCATATTTTTAATGTCACACCCCGACCAAAGGCGGAATATGCCGGGGCGTAACGTATTGATTGTACAGTAGCTCAAATGACATTATTTAAAGTGACAATAAACAATTTAATTTTCATTAACATCACACGTATTCAATAATTATATCATTTACATCATAGTTTTGTATAATATCCTAAGATCAAACTATTGTCTTCAATCTTGATTAGTATCAACTACTTGTACCTGTAACATGTATAAAAATAGAGTTTGTCAACACGAATGTTAGTGAGAATACATAAGTTTTAGTTATATATATATATATATATATATATATATATATATATATATATATATATATATATAGATAGATCACAATTTATATGTAAATGATTAGTATTACAAATCTTATGAAAATATAAACAACTAAATAGATGTAGACCCGTTCTTATTGATACAAAATCAAAGTACTTGGGTAAACGTATGATCATACTATATGAGGATAGATGAGGATGAGATACCAACCACCAAACATAAAATAAACATCTAAGCGCATAGAGCATAATCATAGAGCATGCAATAATCACACATAAACATATATTGAATTGTGTTTTGCATAGATGTAGAATTAAATATGAATAAAATTGAATAAGGTATACATGCTACCCCCAAAATATAAAAGATGGAAAAAGGGGTATGTAAACTCACCTTAACGAGTGGATTAACGAATACGAGATGGTGATAAAAATTTAGGTAGAAACGGTCGAGCTCCTTGGGATACGTCAATAAGAGCTCCTAGTTGTTTAAAGATAATATTAATTTATTATAACAAAGTATTAACAAAACTTATAACGAACGGGATTTGATTGGGTCTTAAGTACAATTGTTATTTAAAATATCATTATGTTAATTATCCAAATTTGTAAATAATATGAACTAGGGGGGTATATACAATAAAATAATACGACATGACCTTACGGTTACAAATCGGTCTAAAAGAATTTCGGAGTGATTCAGGGTTTAAACTATTAATATTATAATAATAATAATAATAATAATAATAATAATAATAATAATAATTATCTAGATAATATATATATATATATATATATAAACTAATTATGAATCATAATTTCAAAAATACAAGAAAACACGAAACCGGGGGTTCGGTTCATCGAGATAGTGTTTATTTGGAGTTGTATTATCAAGAAAAAGGATTAAGAGAAATAAAATAAAATAAAAAACAATAAAAATAACAACCGGGCCTGGGAGGGCTCGAACCCGCGCCCAGGCCGGTTCACATGTTTAGTGTAAACAGTGTTGGCCATCTGAGCCAACACGGGTGTTGATTAAAAGGTGCAACTGCAAATCATTAAACACAACCGGTTCTCTTGTTCTTCCCCAAATTAGATAATAAACCCTAGAATCCGAATTCAGTTTATTTGATCACCATCGTTTACATTTGATTTAGGGTTATTGTTGGTTGATTAAAATCGACACATAAACAAGGAATAATTACTAGAGTAGATAACGAATTGAATGAGAACGACCACCTAGGGTTCTCGGCTGAAACTCTATCAATAATGGGGTGTAGACGGTTCAAAAACTATATACTAATATATGGTTTGGATTCGCGATGCTGAGAGGAGTGTGGGTACGAGTTTAATTGAATTTTAGACGAGTATATATAAGGATTTAGAGAGGATTTGGCCACGGCTTGATTAGGTTGCGATTAGCTGTCAATTGGTAACAATTTACCACAATTAGGGTGTCGGTGGAACGCATTTAGGATCAAGGATTGATTTGGTAACGTCGATTTTGTTGATTAAGGCTGGATTTAACGGATTTAAAAATGGTAATGGCGTGGGATGGGGAGGACGATGGTGATGACAGGAAGAGAGGGAGAGAGGGAAAAAGGTTTTGGGAAATTTTGCAATATAGTCCCTGGTCTATAGGTGTGGCTTCAAAAGTGGTAATAAGTTAGTTAGAGAGGGTATTATAGCATATTGTTCATAGTCATTATTAATAAATAATTAAACAAAATATATATCCTTAAACGAGGGCGAGAATTTATTTAGTAACGACCGTTCGAATAATAAGTGTGGCAAACGAAAATAAACGGGTCAGGTTTCGGATTTGAAAAGTAACGAATGTCACATTCAAGTCCACCTTGCTTAATCTCATGTCTACCATGAGAACGTCAATTTAAGTAGGCAAGTTGTTTAGTAAAGTACAAAGATTAGGATTGACTTCGATTTCTCAAATACCAATTCTAACAACTTCGGGTGGTTATAGTTTAGTCACACAACCTCCCATTTGTTGATTTAATTAGGTTATAATCACACATTCCATTAACATATGATTTCTTTAACTAGTATGATAATCTAAGCAATCATGTTAACAATGTTATTTCAGAATTACCAAGACTAGAGAAATATATCATAGCTTATATCTCATCATTTTTAAGTACAATATAAGGATCCATATTTTATCTTGAAGAAATTATCAAGGTATTCTTTTTACCATTTATAGTCTCCAAGAACATGAGTGAATCATGAATGATTGTTAATCATCAACCTTGATTTATTAAGTTAGAGTGATAATACATTTTTCATCAAAGGATAATTGCAAAATAACTATGTACTTTACTAAACTAAATCACATATTTAATATAATCAGCAAGTAAAACAAAGCTTCTTCATTGAATATAGATGGTAAATTGAGTTTTAGCTCACAATGAGCATGGTTATTAACATTAAAAGAGACGAAGATAACAAACACATGATCAAATTAGTTTTTGCTTACAAGTTTGCTTACTAGTAAACTGAACTTTGCTTACTAGTTTTTGTTAAATACTTGTTTAAACATGTTTAATGCTAGATTTAAGTTCCTAAAACCATTTTTATAAGTTCTATGATTATGGTTTTGTAGAATCTTACCTCGGTCTTAACCCGAACCAAGATCCGAACCGAAAGCCGAACTTTTGTTTAAAGACTTTCTTGTTAACTTTTTAGTTATAAAACTTAAGTATCATTACTTGTAAATTATTATACAAGTTCTTTGATATTTGGGTATGTGGAAACCATCTATGAACTTATTGTGAGATGGAAACCGAACCAAACCGATTTTCACTCGCTTAAGACACACAAGTGTGTTTTTAGCTATCAAGACTTGTATATTTCTTTAAAAATAGTTTGCAAACTGATTTTAATTATTTTCTTAAGTACATGGAAATGTTGGATCCAACTTGATCTCATAACAAAGTTTGGACCGACAAAACCGAACACTCGCTTAACTTGCGTTGTTAGTTCTAAAACAATAGAACTACATACTTGGTTAAGTCTTATTAAGTTTTATTGAGTTATCTCATAACATTCATTATTTTGGAAAGTTGATTTTGGGTTTGACCAATTATCAAGACCCGAACCAACAACCCGAACACTTGTTAAAACCCGTTTTAGTATCTTTATTCCAAAGGAACTTGCATTCTAGCATTTTACCCACCTTATTACTTAACATAGGTTGAGTAAATGTTAAGGTTAGATACTTTAACCCGGTTTCGAGCAAACTTATATTTTTAAAGGGTTATTATTATAAGTTCTTAAATAGTTACATTTTAAACCTTAAACTTTAATTGTTTACATTTCTCAACATTTATTTTATTCAAGACAACCTTTCTAAATCCAAGACTTCTTTCCTCTTAGGCATTGTTCATTAAACTCGTCGTTCCGGAAAATCTCCAAATTATCATCTTTCAAGTTTATTTCTTGAACGTGAGTACTTTCATACCCCGTTTTCCATCTTTCGTTTTGGGGGTGACATTTCATACTTATTCAACTAAATGCTTTATACTTGAGTCTTAAACCACAAACGTTATTGTATACTTTACTTAAATAAATGCTCGATTTGGTGTTTTATGCTTACATGCTCATGTGTTTACGTGTTTATCGCTTTTGGTTGGTTGATCTATAAATCCTAGACTATTTGGAATCCCCTTATAGCAAGGTGTCGTTAATTTATGCTTATTAACGATAACTATAAATCCTAGACTATTTGGCTTCCCCTTAAAGCAAGGTGTCGCTAACGTAATTCTATTAGCGATCTCACTTTTATCCAAATTATTGTTATTTATTGTTTCGTATACAAAATTGTGGTTTTTCTTATTATATACACATGTGTTCAAAACTATGAATTGCTCACCAACCTTTGTGTTGATAAACTTTATTTTATGAAATGTTACAGGTTTGCAATTAGGTTGATTATGGAGTTGGAGGAAAACGTCATCAAGACCTTCAGGATATTAGCAAAACGAACAATTTATTATTTGCTATATTTTGTTATATTTATCTTATGAATATTGTTATGTGACATTTGATGTTGTGAAATGAAATGAGTTTGTTATATATTATCGCTTTAAATCACTACGTGAATATTGACCTTCCGCCACACATGTGGTCTGGGCGATTTGCCACACTTCGGCTTAAATGTGTGGCTAAAAGGTCTTTGACCATGTTTGAAAACCTTCCAGAATGTTTTGGCCACACATATTATTCTTCACGTGACCATTCTATACATAGTCAGGTACTTTTCGCCACACTTTGAAAAAAACTGTGACAAAAACTAGCCACATTATAAAAACGTGTGGCGAAATGTGACCTACAATCATAGTTTGTTTGATCTTTGATGCATGTGACCAAAAACACATGCATTAGCCACAAACTGTGACATTTAACTAGCCACATGTTTGAATAGTGTGGCCAAATTTGACAAACGACTACTGTATTGATAAGAGAAGTGTCTAAAAGGTAAAAGATATAGCCACTTATGTTACGTCGTGTGACCTAATGTTACATTTTCTAGCCACATTTTTAATAAAGTGGCGAAATATGACGAACAACCATTGTATTTATTAGTTATGTGGCTAAAACGCTTAAAATATATGGCCACTTACACGACGTTGTGTGACCAAAGAGTAGTTTACTTTTATTTTTATAAGTTTTTTATTGTCACGGATACACTTATTATGTGTGGCTATAAGTTATAAATGATCACACTAAAATATTTTTAAGTGTTTCCAAATGTAATTAATGGCCACTTATACGAGGTTGTGTGACAAAAGAGTATCTTAGTTTTGCTTTTTATAAGTTTGTTATTGTCACGGATACACTTATTTTGTGTGGCTATAAGTTATAAATTGTAACACTTAAAGGATGTTTTAGTGTGTCCAAATGTAATTAATGGTCACTTATACGAGGTTGTGTGACCAAAGAGTATCTTAGTTTTGCTTTTTATAAGTTTTTTATTGTCACGGATACACTTATTATGTGTGGCTATAAGTTATAAATTGTCACACTTAAAGGATGTTTTAGTGTGTCCAAATGTAATTAATAGTCACTTATATGAGGTTGTGTGACCAAAGAGTATCTTAGTTTTGTTTTTTATAAGTTTTTTATTGTCACGGATACACTTATTATGTGTGGCTATAAGTTATAAATTGTAACACTTAAAGGATGTTTTAGTGTGTCCAAATGTAATTAATGGCCACTTATATGAGGTTGTGTGACCAAAGAATATCTTAGTTTTATTTTTTCTAAGTTTTTTATTGTCACGGATACACTTATTATGTGTGGCTATAAGTGATAAATGGTCACACTATAATATTTTTAAGCGTGTCCAATCGTCATTAATGGCCACACGTTGATTTGACAAGTGGCGACGTCATCATTGCCTTTACAGTTTCTTGTGCCGCCAAATTCAAATTGTCAGGGAGATGTACCGACGGTTTCTGATGGTGTTTAAATACCAGTCACAATCACAATCACAATCACAATCACAATCCATAATCAGAATCCACAATCACAATCACAATCCACCTTTCTTCCAATTATACTACGACCCCACATTTTTCACCATACGATTCCACTTTTTTTCCGGCGCCGTCCGGAGGAATCAAAGGGTGAGGTATATTGACTATGTCAACCCTCAAACCTTCACGTACCAACAACTTAACCGAATGGTTAGTTGGCTTGGGGTACACGACTACTGATTATTTCAACATTGAAATGGTAGTGTCGGGCATCGAGGTGGCGTACATCGAGTTGAACGACTTGGAGGACTTCAAGGCGGTGTCCGTTTATGGGGCATTCCATTCTCAGGTGAACCTTCGCCTCCATAGGCTTAGGGACTCCACCTACACATTGGACGACATGTGGGAGAGGATCATGCCCTCTCATACTCCAGAAGAGAATCCGGAAGTAGATTCGGATACGGAATCTGATGGCAGGACTCAAGAATCCGATGTAGATTCCGATATGGAATCGGATGCTAGGAGTTAGTTTTATGTAATTTGGTTTTCTATATTAATGTAAATGTTATTATTGTAAATGTTATTATATTTTGGTATTAATATGTTATGTGAATGTTATTATTGTAAATGTTAACTGTAAATGTTATTATTATATTTTGGTTGCGTTTTTTAAGCGTAGTTGATGTTGATTTTTTATAAATAACTTTAAAATAGATGTTAGTGTGAGTGAATTAAAAAATAGACCTAAAATTTAATTTTTGGTAGTTGAGACAGTAATTTGTTGTAGTTCAGTTGATTTGTAGCGTATCTAGTAAGATAAACTAGTTTTTTTTATTTTAATTAACTTGAATGTAGGCTATTATTACATAAATATATTTCAAAGATTTTCTGACAGGTATTAAAAGCGTACAAAGCGTGTGATAGACTAGTTTTTTTATTTTAATTAACTTGAATGTAGGCTATTATTACATAAATATATTTCCAAGATTTTAGACAGGTAGTAGGTATAAATGTAATTAATTTCCAAAATTAATTAGCTTTTGTGCGTTTCCAAAGCGTGTGGAAACCATTTTGACAGGTAGTATGCAGTTATACACTCAACAACCAACTATATAACAACATAGACTTTAATGACTGCAATAAAACTGGTGACTGAAATTTATTACACTTCTATATATGTTATGTGAATTCCAAACTTGGCCAAGCAGAAAATATCTAAGGTTTCCACAGATCTTAAACTTCCCAAAGATGTTAGATTTTGATAAAATCCTTTCCAAAACTCAATGCCGTCACCAAATCTTAAATCTAAGGTTACTGGTGATGGCATTGAGTTTGGAAGCGGTTTTTCAAAACTGAATTTTATTTGTTCAAAGGCTTCTTCAAAGTCTGGAGGGTACAATTTTGGTATGCAGGTTAGTGAAAAGAAGGGCATAATGGTCTTTTTTTATAAAATGAGTTGATAATGTTTTGCAGGAAACCAGCTGTTGAAAAGTATGTTGAAACATAACCAATTAGAGGTTGTGCAAGAAACAAAACCATCAGACGAGAAATGATGCATTTTTGGGCTTTCTTTGTATTAATGTAACTTTGATATAGCACGAGTGAGTTATGATTGTAATGACTTTATTGATCTTACTATGGTACACTACAAGTCAATTGTGACTTTTATCGATGTAACATGATGTATGTTTGAACTTGACATCAATTGACCAAAATAGCCAGAAGATGAAATGAATTCAACAAACCGGCCTGTACGTATAAGTAGTAATAGTATTAAATACAACCAATATTTCTTTAGTTTGAATTAATAAGTACAAAGTAAAGAAGGAAGATATCATGTGTCACAACTATATTTAAACATTATTTACATCTAACTAGCTGAACGAACACAACTGCTGGGTCGACAACCCCGACATCGGTGTCAATCTCCATTACGAATAGTTGTAGGCTTTTTCCCGGGCCGCCAGTAATCATCCGGGGACTCATTACGAAGCAGTTGATTTGGTTGTACAAGTGGCAATGTATTACCCTCATGAGGGAAAGTTACCGTACTAAATTCCTCATTGACCTCGTCATACGAATGCCTATAATTCTTGGGTGGAGTTATGAGGACAACATGTTTTTTTCTATCTAGCTGATCTTGAACATAAAACACCTGGCGTGCTTGCGAGGCCAATATGAACGGATCATCCTTGTGGCCAAATTTTTTTAGGTCGACCGACGTGTAACCAAGAA
This sequence comes from Bidens hawaiensis, assembly GCF_021521415.1. Lineage (NCBI taxonomy): Eukaryota > Viridiplantae > Streptophyta > Magnoliopsida > Asterales > Asteraceae > Bidens > Bidens hawaiensis. The sequence goes on along the minus strand of NW_027494140.1, from coordinate 15,223 downwards.
TATCACGTTTGACATGTTTACGGTCAACCCATTGGCACATGAAGACCGGAATTCTTTTAGTATGATAATCTAGGACCCATATCTCTTGTAAAACCCCAAAATAAAGTTTTGTCCATACGTCACCACGTCTTTTTTGATGTGCATGTCATCCGCTTCTACACCAACCCCGCTGTTCTGGTAAACTCTACCATCATGAGATTTTGTACGAAATTCAAATACCGTTGATGTCGTACGAGTCGTATTTGTAAACGTTGTGGTGTGCTCCGTGTGCAATCCACTTTACGGTTTCCGATACAGAACCTGGGGAGCCCGCTAGCTCTCTTTCAACCTGAATTTCATTACAAGGATTAGATTCTTCACCTACATTGCAGAAACTATAAAAGAATTTTAAAAATTATAGAAGACTTAATAAATTGATCTACCTTGTCGCGTAACCAGTCACCAAACTTTAAAGTATGCTCATTCTCCAGCAATGCTTGTCATTTACCAGGCATTTGGTTTTTCAAAGAGGTCTTGGGTTTGTCTGCAAGTATGAGTATAATATACTGCGAATTAATATATATATATATATGCATACATATATATATATATATATATATATATATATATATATATATATTAATTTTGGGTGCGTTTGCTTAGCGTTTTAGGTTTTTAGCTTGGTTTTTTGCCTTTGAACGTCTCGCGTAACTACCGTACGTTAAGGCATTAGCGTACAGTAACTGCACCCTATATATATATATATATATATAATTTAGAGTATATATGTTAGTAATACTTACTCGATATACGGCGCTATTTCAGGCGTATTCTGCAGCACATAGAAATGCGCTCTCTTGAAAAGATCAGGAGAAACTTCAACTGATTAACGCCTGTGACAGGGATTGTCTCCCCATTATCATCATGCTTATCATGTGGAATACCAACAGTACTCTTGATGTTTTTTTGGTATTCGCTCAGAAACTTGATTGTTTCTTCCGCAATGTTCTCCTCAGCAATGCACCCTTCTGGATAAGTTTTGTTTCGCACATGCCCTTTGATAACCTTCATACACCTTTCAAAGGGATACATCCAACGAAAGCATGGTGGCCCACAGAATTTTATCTCTCTAACAATGTGCACGGTTAAGTGAACCATGACATCAAAAAATGATGGCGGAAAGTACTTCTCCAGCAGGCACAATGTAACTATTTGCTCTTCCTGCATCTTATCAAGCTCTTCTACAATGATTTCTTTGCTACAAATTGACTTGAAAAAAAAAAAACAAAGCCTGATTATAGCATTTCTCATTGGTTCTGGCATGATGGACCATATTGCAAGGGGCATAAACTGTTGCATAAGCATGTGATAATCATGTGATTTAAGGCCTTATAGCTTCTTTTCTTTAAGATTCACCATACTAGAGAAGTTAGAACAATACCCTAGTGGAGCCTTCAGTTTATACAGTGTTTCAAGAAACATATCTTTTTCTTGCGCTGATAATGTGAAGCATGCTGCAGGCAGTTTTGTATTGTTACCTTTTGCTTTCGGTTGCAACTCCTTTCTAATCCCTAAAAACTCAAAATCCTTTCTAGCTGCCAATCCGTCTTTTGTCATACCGGGAATGTTCAGCAACGTCCCAACAATACTTTCTGCCACATTCTTTTCAACATGCATCAAATCAATACAATGTTGGACAGGTAAATACTTCCAATAGCTGAGCCGTTGGTACCATATGTTGAACTTCTTCCAATATTGGTGCGGCGTTGTGTTATCCCTTTTCCTCTTACTCACACTTAGGGATTCAGATCCCTTTCCCCATTCATTGTTAATGTTTTTAACCTCGTCGTATATCTCTTCCCCTGTCATAGGCTCTTTAGCGGTTCTCATCTCCTCTTTTCCGTTGAATGTCTTTGTCTGTTTTCTGAAAGGGTGGTCATGTGATAAATACCTTCTTTGGGTAGCATAACTCTGCTTCTTTGTGTGATAAATTCGAACACACTGAGTGTCGCCCCGACACACCACACAACCTTTGAATCCACTATAAGGGCAACCACATAGTGTACCAAGAGCAGGGTAATCATTAATCATCCATAACACAACTGCACATAGTGTAAACATTTCTTATTTATATGCATCATATGTTGGCTCCCCGACCTCAAATAAAGATGCTAGATCGTCAATTAAAGGCTGTAAAAACACATCAATATTGTTTCCTGGCACTCCGGATATTAATAAGGAAAGCATGATGAATTTTCTTTTCATACACATCCAAGGTGGAAGGTTGTAAATGACTGCTAAAACAGACCAGACACTATGGTTTCTGTTGCCTCTATGTACGTCAACCCCATCAGTGCAAATCCCTAGACGAAGATTTATTGGATCGCTTCCGATGGTATCGGAGTACCTGTCATCTATGGCTTTCCATGCTGGTGAATCTGATGGGTGGCGTAAAACACCGGGTTTATTGGTACTCATGGTGTGCTATGTTAAATTCTCTGCTTTGGTCTTTGATTGAAAGAGGCGCTTGAATCATGGAATAATGGGAAAGTACCACGGTACCTTAGCGGGCGTGTTTATGTAAGTTTTGTTAGTCTTCTCATCCACCTTCCACCTTGACTTGTTACAAACTGGACATGCTTCCAAATCCTTGTAATCCTTATAGTAAATAATGCAGTCATTGATACACACATGTATCTTTTCGTATCCTGAGCCCATTGCCTTCATCATCCTTTTACCCTCATACATATTATTTACCATTTCGTTATCTGCAGGTAGCATCTTTTTCAACAATTTCAGAAGTTCATCAACGAACTTATGAGATACCCCGTGCTTGCTCTTCAAGTTGAGTAGTTGTACTAATCCAGACAACTTGGTGAAGTCAAGACATCCTTTATATAGGGGCTTCTCAGCGTCAACAAGTAGTTGTAGAAACTGTTGATACTTCTTGTCGCCTTTGAAATTGTCTTTTGTAGCATTTACCATTTCTACAGTTTCACAGGCATCTGTTGGAATTTTGGTGTCAACTGACCCATTATTATTATTATAATTAGTTGGAATGCAGGTGCAGGCAAACCCAGTATTATCAACATAATTAGTTGGAATGTTGGTGTCGGCTTCTCCATGTTTTATCCAAGTAGTATAACTCGTATCAATTCCAAACCTGTATAAGTGATGTTCTGCCTCGTCTACACTAAGAGATACGTGGTTCAAACACCGAACACATGGACATGAAACAGAAATTGGTGGTGATGTCTCCTTGCAATTACGAACTGCAAAATGTAGAAATACCTTAACACCATCTCTATATGCTTTACTGCACCTGTCGCCTACTGACATCCAAAACTTATCCATCTTGCAAGAATTTTGTTATTAACTGTGTCATCAACGATATATATATATATATATATATATATATATATATATATATATATATACTAATTTACGCCAATAAATGTAACTGACTAAAAGCAAAAATATTTGGTGCTCACCTGAGATTAATGAAGCTGTTTGGTAGGATTGAGATTGATGAGAGTTCAATAAATATACTAGCAGATCATTTATTAGGGGTTGGTCAATACTAATTGATTTGTGAGTCTTCCAGAAGATAACTCGATTAATTGGCGGGTAAAAATGAAAATTTTAAACTTCTAAATTTCGTTATATAAATATTCGAACAGGTTCTATTACGTTCTCAGGGTGTAGCTCAAACGGTTGAGGCGCTTGTGATTAAACGTAGATTGCAAATATCGCGGGTTCGAAACTCAGGAAGGAACATATTTTTATTGATTTTTGATAATAACCTCTGTTTAATGAAATATTATAATAAACTAGCAGAGTTTCTATTACGTTCTCAGGGTGTAGCTCAAACGGTTGAGGCGCTTGTGATTAAACAAAGATTGCAAATATCGCGGGTTCGAAACTCAGGAGGGAACATATTTTTATTGATTTTTGATAATAACCTCTGTTTAATGAAATATTATAATAACCTCTTTTTTAATGAAGTAAATACACTGTGATTTTGGAAACACTCAAACTAAACTACTCATTAAGCCTTTAAATGCGTCCAGAAACATAAAAATACATCATAATAGCTGGTCTAAAATCATAACAAAGTTTCTTAGCTTTTAATTACAAAACTAATTAAAAGCCCTAAAAAACAACAAGAAGAAAATAAAATACAATATCTTCACTTTTTTTTTCTGATTCAATCCTTGAAGCTACACTCCTTGCAAGTTGATCCTCTAATGACTTATTTGCCCTTATCAAGATAGGAATTATGTCTGTACATCTTGCGCACACATCAGATCTTGTGGACGAAACACAATCAGACCATATAAAGAAATCACATTTTTTGCCCTAAGTTGAAAAAAATATAGGGTTTATGGTCAACAATTGTAGATGAATTCCAACTTTATTTGCAATTTTACTAACCCGAGATGCACAATTGTAGAACCTCCAACCTGGATTTTTGGTGGTGCTTGATGTTCTTTGAATGGCTTCTTGACCACAAAAACAATAAACCTGAGATCGATTGCTTCTGTTACTGGATGTGGTGGTCCTCAATGAGATTTCTTCCATGGTGAAAAAGGAGTTTTTATTGAAAACAAAACTAGATATATAAGTATATATGTATAGGAGGGTTTAGAAAGGAGTTGTACACATGCTTTTTATTACCGTTTTAGGATATTTATATATGTTTTTGTACAGTAGCGGGTTGCAAGCGTAACAGACTCTTTTGAACAATTATATTACATATTTTAACCTAATTGATTACACGCATTTTTAACAAAGAAAGATGAGAACCATTAATCCATATTTACCATTCATCAAAAGATGCATCACAAAAAGTACCCTTAATTACAATACATAAAACATGTTAAGAAAGCATTTTAAGATAATATATATTTGCCATTCATCAAAAGATGCCATACAAAAAGTACCATTGATTACAATACATCACAAAAAAACCAAGACCAGCAAAGCTAACATCACCATCACTCCGCCTTGTCCACAGTCTCCGCCCCCATCTCCTTAAAACTCATGTTGGTTGACACCGTAGTTATGGTGTCAACTAGGGTCTCACACACTGAGTCGTAGCATTCAGACTGTTGTTGCTGATAATCAGCAACCATTGCTCGAAACTCAATGTCGTCTTCCCACAACATGAGGTTACAGGATTGGAAGGTGTTTGTTTTTTCGGCTGCGAGTGTAGCCCTAATCGCTTCGACTTTCTTCAACAAAGAGTCGTCTTTCTCTTTCTGAAAATCCATCGTTTTTTTCACCATGGCCTTCAAGATTTTCTTAGAAGAATTCATTTTGAGTATATCTTTCTGAAACTGTTAGTGTGATTGAATAACCAAACTTAATGTAGTTAAGTTTGATTTGTAGTAAGATATAGTAAGATCTAGTAAGATATAGTTTAACGTTAATGTAGGCTATCATTACCATAATATTTTTCCCGGCATTTTCGACAGGTGACATATAATTGTGATCAATTAATTCTGACAGGTGATATAAATGCAAGTAATCTCTAGATTAAACAAAAACACATGAGACAATTTGGTGCGTTTCCCAAGCGTGGGGCACCCTTTTGTTTTTTTATTACAGTTACTATTCGTCTGTGAGCATTTTGGTTATCTATACCTACACCACATTTGTGAAACTCATATACATACATAATTTTAAATTAATTTTTTTAGTTAATAATGGATTGCTCGTCATCATCATCATCATCATCATCATCCTACAAGGCTGCCCTCAGAAGGCTAATTGAGGCTCAAATCGAGGTAGATAAAGCTTGTTGGGAAACTCTTACTGAAGAATTTGTAAAGACTAGCAACAGCATGGATGCCAGGGATCTCATTACAAAAGTTCTTACTCGGATGCCCGCTAGTTGTATCCGAGATCTTGCTGTTTTGTTTATGGTTGATGTAGGACAGAGAGAGCTTGATGAGTTAAAACTTTTGGGCAAGGCAATTCTTGAACTAAATTGCTCAATGGAATTGAAGTTGAAGTTTCTTATGTCACTCAGAGATTAGTATGTGATGGTGTTTCATGGTGTGTTTTTATGTGTGTCACTCAGAGATTAGTAGTAATAAAATTTGTATGTTTGTGATAGTGTGTTTATATGTGTGTTTTGGTAATAATAAAATTTTTATGTTTGTGTTAAAACATTGATTCAACATGTAACTATTATCTTAAAGTGCATTACAAACTGATAACAGAAGTCCAAATCATAACAAGTATCTTAAATTACATAGCAGTCACTTTTGAAATCATTCAAATTTGTTGTTGCCGTTTCTTAAGTTCATCAATCAACTCTTCTCCGGTTAAACGAGTGTCGTCATTTTCATGGAATAGCAGTGCTTTCTTGATAAGAGTATATCTGTGTTAGTTTATATCCGAGAGGAGGATTTTGCACAAATACTTGAACCTCAACCATTTTAGCTGTCTTTGTTGTTCAGGGCCTTCCTTTTTGAGATTACACCCCCATGGTTTCTTCCCATCATATTTCTCCATGTGTCTCATAGCAAAAATACCACAATCTATTCCATTACTTTTTGTTCTCCATGTCATCTTCAATCTATTGATTGTTGCTACTTGAATTTGTTGAGTAATGGGGTGTTTGATTGTTTAAAGATATATGCAAAAGACGTTTCTCTACACAAAATAGAAAGCAATTTAAGTATTTTGACAATTTTTATAACAGGTATGTATGTTTTTTGGGTTAAAGGTATATATGTTTACCAGTATATCAAGAGTCTTTCCGTATCTTTCTTAAAAATTCTCTCTAATAGCTTTTGATTTGTCTTCTAAGCTTTTAAACTTTGCATCAGCTGGTATTTCTTGGTTTGCACTGTTGTCAAGTAAGTCTATCACTCCTGTTTGAAGATTGAAGGCAACCACAACGAAATGATCGTGTTGTAGAATGGGCACGAGCACTATAGCAACCTCCTTGAGTGATAGAATTCCACTCCTTGCCATTTCTCTTGTCATGTTGTCTGAAAACACATCCAGTCTTTCTTTGTTTGTGAAACCCCTTGACTCAGAATAATGGTCACTTTTCTGTATATTAACTAAATTGCAGATGATTAAAGCGTTTATTCAGCGTTTTCTAATAGTACAAACAAAATATATTAATTTGTACCAGCACATTGCTTGAAGCAAAGAATCTGAACGGTGATGCTGCAGATTTTTTTCTTTTCTTTATAGTTCATTACTTCACTGAATGCATCCATTGAATTGGCGGCTATATAAATGCCAGGACAGAAGCTTTCAAAGACCACCTTGAACGATTCTGTGTGAGTGGACTTGTAGACCTCCTCCCAAATGTCTCCAAGACAAAAAAATATATACTCTGAAAGTATTTCTTCAACTTCTGTGACACTAGCGGATACGTCAACCTCTCTTAGAAGATATGTAGAGTTTAGTGTAATGAGGCTATCACTTGTTGACAATCCGGTGTCAACTGTTAAACATAAAACAACTCACATTAAATTTGACTGAAAATAATTGTAATGTAACGATTCCGACGAAACCAGGTGTACCCTAACCGGTAGACGTTAGTTACGTCATATGTAATGTCGGGTACAAGAGTTACCATGGTAATTATACGAGAATACATAGTTCATTGTATTGATTGTATGTGAATATATAATTCACCGTATTGAATATGCGATCAAACGATCGATAGTTATTGAAACCCGAACGAATCGAGGGTTCAATTATAGACGAGATATATGATATTTAGTGATGTTACGAAGTATTAAAGCTTCGGGATAAGTGGATTAAAGCACAGAAAAAGGATTTCGATTAAATAGTACGTCGGTACGTTAAACGAAACCTTTAATACGAAACCGAGCAAGAGACGATCGATCAAGCCGAAAAAGATGCACAATTATTAATAATATGACGTATTAAGTTAATGAAAGTCATGGTTTAAGTTTTTGAAGTTTTTAAATCGGTTTTATATAAATTTCATTTTTAAGCCGAAAAACTACCGTTTTAGCCTCGTTTTAAGCCGAATTAAACGTTTAACCGAGAAACGAACTGAACCAGATTATCCAAAACATTATCCAGATTACGGAAATCCAAATGAGTGGCCAAGAATGAACATGTGGGTCCCACCCCACCCCTCTTCACCTCCGGTCGCAACCCTCCATCCCATTTCATTTCATTTTTTCTTTTTTTGCAAGCAATTCCATGTTCTCCCTTCCCTCTCCACAAGATCATGATCCAAAACCGAGCTTTTGTAGCAAGAAAACAAGGTAAAGAATCGAGTTAATCACGTTTCCATCTTCGTTTCTTGAGTTTGTTTGCAAGAAAATGAGGTTTCAAAGATGAAAACCGATTCTTTCATGATCAAGTGATGTATACGGGTTATACAAGGGATCTTGGTCCAAGAAATGAGTTAAACGAATAAAAAACGAATTTTTACGGTTAAATCTTTGTTTTTAGTATCATAACCGTAACCATGAAAGAAATGGCTTGATCGTGAGTGTAACTTGCTTGGTATTGTGGTATATTGTTTGTAGGCTCTGTGTTTAGTGGTAGATAAGGCGGAAAGACGAGTTTGTAGCTTGTAGTGGCGGAAAACGAAAGGTATATTCGGTTTATGTCGGTGTATGTGTTTTTGGACAGATTGTTGGTCGTTTAGAGTTAGGTCATGAAATTTGACAGAGGTGTTAAACACATGAAAATATGAGTTCTGTGAATTTTTGGTAATTTTTGGATAAAGGATGAATATTTGGTGAATTTAATGCTCGGTTTTGGCCAAAAATGGTGAAAAATAGTTAAATATCATGAAAAATTCTGGAAAATTTCAGATAAGATTTTCATATCATGTATAAGTCACACAAAAAATTTGAGGTCCGTTGGAGAAGTCTAAGTAGGCTTTTCGGTTAAACGAGTTCTAAGGATTTCTAACTCGGTTTTGGAAAAAGGGCATGTAAAAGAAGATTTTTGGTTCTGGAAAAATTATAGGGGACTATGTAGATGGCAGGGGACATCCAGGAAAAATTTGGGATTTTTCTGAGGTCGTTTGGTATTTACGACATATTTAGTGTTTAAATGGTGTTTAAAAATAGATAAATAAATTTTAAATATAAGAATTAATTCTGGAAATATTTTTATAAAATTCCCCACTATTAAAAAGTGATTTGTGCAAAATTTCAAGATCCGAGAGTAAACGGATAATTAATCGTGCTGATTATCAAACTTTTAAAGTTAAAACGCGTAAACCGGTGAAGTTCGCTTAAGCGAGCTGACTGGTGTATAAAAACTTTAAAAATGGACTATTTTCATATAATTGAGTTAAACAAGTAAAAATGAATCATCCAAAAATAAGTCGGATGATTTGGGTATTTTTAACCGATTTTAACGGTTTCCGGTACGCCAAAGACGGAAACGAGTTCCGCGGCCAATCGGGACGTCTAAACCGAGCTATAATATCACATTTTGGATTAAATTATCAGACAACCACTATATTCGGGTCGTGTGTGACCAAACTCATTTTTGAAACATAAAACGGATATTCGTGCTAGGCACGCAAAACGAGAAAACGACTAATAGAAATTGTGACCATGGAACTCTAAACGACATCACAATCTGAGTCCGGAGAAGTATTTCTGGGTTAACATTGCCCCCGGAACAGGTACAGTACTGGGTTAACAGTGTCCCCAGATGTACCGATTGATAAGGTTAAAGATTATATAAACAATAATTGTATAATAACGATCGTAGGGATCATATTACAGATTGGACGTGTTAATTGATAATGATTGTTGTTACCTGCTTGCATGTGCTAAGGTGAGTTTCACGAGCCCCTTTTTCTGAACTGTTTTCGAATATTTTCTCGGGGCGGAAGCATGTTTTTACTGAAATGTTTAAGTACATACTGAACGCATGGATTTGCGTGGATTTATATATATTTTATTGTACGGGAATCGTACGAAAATGTATTAAGATGGTAATTGTCTGAGTTGCTAACATTCTAAGGCCCCGGAACACGAGTGATTAACTGAAAGCCGGTAGAGTGTGAATAGTACTATTGGTCTGACAAACCCAACTGGTCCGGCATGGATTTGCTGATGTTTCCCAGCCAGTTGCACATGTCTATTTCGGGTGTTATATATATATATTTTGCTATGTAATGTTAGACATAGCGGTTTGGGGCAGTTCCGTGGACGGGGGATATGTCACGGGTCCGTGGGCGGGGGATATGCCACGGGGATTGTGTGTGATAGTCAGAGGTTTCACTTGTGGGCTCAGCATAATTACATCGATATTATTATATTATGATATGGATTTATCATGGTTTACTAAAATTGTGAAACTCACCAACTATTCGTAGTTGACCCGTTTTCTCACATGCTTTTCAGGTACAACTAAGATAAAGTGATTGATTACGTGCTAAGTGCTTGATGTGTGTAAGGTTTGCGTGCTGGACGTTAGGATACATTATAACAGATAGAATTATGAACCGTATTGTATGATTTGTGTATCACCTAGACGATAATGAAAGACGAGATATTGTAATTTTGAAGTATATTAATGCATTCAGTTTTCTTTATAAACAATGTGGTTGATATCAGAGGTGTCTGTTGCATCCCGTTTACGTTTCCGCTGCGGTTGCGGGGTGTTACATGTAACTATAAGTAAATACCTTCAACCCCTTTTGGTTTTTATTTATAATTACATACCCTCTTTTGCCCACGCAACCACTGTATTAACAACTTCATCAATATCTGCGCACGAGACATTGTTTTCTTGACCTGCATCACCTGTATCATTTTTTACGACAGCCAAAGATGTAATTTGTTCAACTGTGATTATAATTAAGTTGGTATATAATTAAGCTGGTACATATATGATATACCTTTCTGAGCAGCCACTGGACCACCAACACCAACATCTGAATCAACTGCATCACACAGATGTAATAAGTTTAAAAGAACAGCATAAGTGTTTTAAGAGCGTTTTAATTATACTAATAATTAATTTAACCCAAATACCTTTTAGAGCAGCCACTGGACCACCAACACCAACATCTGAATCTTGTGTTTTAGGGACCACATTATTAGTGAATCTGTTTTCCCATTCACAACATCTAGCAAAGATATTCTCATTTGATGGATGTCTATCCTTGACGGACCAACTCGTTGATCTCGGAGAAAATTTTATCAAATTTCTTCAACTTGTTATCCATTGCCTTATTCCAAGACTGTAAAAAGAAAATATAGTTTGGGTTAATTCAAAAACATTTTCAATTTATCCCAGCCAGTTGTAATAGAGTTAAATAATAGTCAACAAGCACGATAGGCATTTGCAAACTTAAAGGTGAATAATCGATACATAATAATCCAAATCTTGTTCAGCTATTTGATCGGCATTATCTGTTTCAGATGCACTTTGACCATCTGTTTTTTAATTACATATAATGTTGTATTACATAAAATGCATGTAGAGATAAGAGATATGAGAGTTTTTACAAGAAAATAACAAGTTTAATACCATGTTTTTGTTTCTCCTCAGCTGCAGTGTTTTCTTCAACTCCTGGCTTACCGGCAGCACTAACCGTCACAGCAGTAGTAGCAGCAGCAGCCGCAGCAGCAGTCTCATCAAATATCTTCCTGGCAGCACTAAATGTCACAGCAGCAGTATCAGCAACAACAGCATCAGCAGTCTCATCAAGTCCCTTCCCGGCAGCACTAACGGTCATAGCAGCAGGAGTAGCAGCAGCCGCATCAATCCCTTTCCCGTCAACACTAAACGTCACAGCAGCAGCAGCAACCTCAGTAGCATCTTCTTCTATGGGAGGACCGTTATTCTCCAAGTATTTTTCCATCTTATTAAGAGTAGTTGTTGTTATGTAGTTGACTGCAGGCGTTGTGATGGGAGTCCCAAATGGACCATATTTTTTCTGGTATTCATGCGTGTAAAGCATCACAAGGAAGGTGATCGGACTGTTGTATTGAACGTTGGTACCTCTCCATTCTTCCTTTGTCGTTTTCAAGTTTTCAATAACATAGCTGCACCAGTCCATATTTGGAATATCGGAGGTTTTATCAATTGCGGCGATGAATCGTTGATTGACTGTTGTTGATTTTGTCACAAATCCTATACAGGTGTTGACCAACACAAGGAAATTAATCTTAAACAGTTCACCAACTCCTTGATCCGCGGACAATTTGTCTTTCACATGTTTTATACTTATTCTTGCATTTATCGGGAATTGAGATTTGAACAAATCTGTAGTAACATCTTCCCCCAATCTTGGTCTACTCTTGCCTAAAACAGGAATCTTACCCATTGGTATCCCCAACACTTCATGTACTTTTTGTGGTGTTATCTTAATAACACTGCTCACAATGTTCAATTCATTTAAACGGTTATTATAGTTCATGAGCAACCAATATCCCAAAGTTGTTGGAGTTTGGGTTACTTGAAGTCTTAACATTGACCCAAAACCCATTTCTTCTACACAAGTTTTTTGGGCAATGGTCATTGCCTTCACTGCATCAACAATATTTATAAGTGTACACCTATTCATCAATTTTTTGTCTACAAATTCAAGAAAAGGTTGTCCCCTCTCGGCTGGCTTCTTTTCTTTAACGACTCTCTTTTTCGGACGCTGAAAGTCCGGGCCAGAGGTGCTGGGTTCCACCTGTTTCCGCTTTGACAAAAACCTGTCGATTTTTGTGTCAATGTCTGAATCAGAGTCTGCTTCCACAACATGTTTTGTTTTCCCCACCGGAGCAACTTTTTTAGTCTTCCTTTTATCAGTCTTGTTTTTTTCTTTAATGGCTCTCTTTTTCGGACGCTGAAAGTCCGGGCCAGAGGTGCTGTGTTCCACCTGTTTCCGCTTTGACAACAACCTATCGATTTTTGTGTCAAGGTCTGAATCAGAGTCTGCTTCCACATCATGTTTTGTTTTCCCAACCGGAACAACTTTTTTATTCTTCCTTTTATCAGTCTTGGTTTTTTCAACAACTGAATCACATACATACAATAAAACACGGGGGTAGGGGATAACAACACAAATCACAAGGAAACAAAAAAATCTTATAAAACATCACAATGATAAATTCTCATACCAAAGCCATAACACGCTAATCATACGCATATAACATGCTTTAATATTATACATAAATTTAAAAAAACAAGGATATGTATTACAACAACAACAACACGCTTATCAAACGTATTAATACATAAGAAGATTCAAACAAATGTTTACATTTTAAGATTAAGTAAACCTAAAACGCTAAAAAAATCATAAAGTAACACATGTTCCATCTTCATTCTGAGACCTATCGTGCTTTTGCTTCGTCCTTGGTTCCATTCTAGAAGTAGATGAGTTAGGGTTCTTCATTTTGGTTCCGTTCCAGAAGTAGATGAGTTAGGGTTCTGAGACCTATCGTGCTTGTACTTGTGCTTGTGCTTCACAGTAGAAACGAATCGTCGACGGTTTTTAGGAATTTTGACTTACTTATCCACGTTCCAGAAGTAGATGAGTGACTTATGAGGGTAGTTATTTGTCCCTTTTAAAAGAAGGCACGTGCTTTAAATTTTAATCGTACGGTTAGTATGTATAGTAGCAAAATATATATATTTATATAATATTAGTGGGTGGTGGTGGATTCAGGTGGTCATGATGGTGGTGGACGGTGGCGGAGGTGCAGTGGTTCGTGGTGGCAGATGTGTAGTGGTGGGTGGTGGTGGTGGGCAGTAGGTGTTCGTGGCGGAGGTCGGTGGTGGTGGTGGAGGTGGTGGGTGGTTGGTGGTGGTGGTGGTGGTGGTGGTGGTGGGTAGTGGGTGGTGGTGGTGGATGGGTATAAATAAATGTATATATATTTATATATAATATTAGTGGGTGGTGGTGGTGTGGTGGGTGGTTGTGATGGGTGGTGGTGGAGTGTGGTTAGTGGTTGGTGCTGGGGGTCGTTGTGGCGAATGTGGGCGGTGGTGCGTAGTATGATTGCAGATATGTAATACATGAGACAATGACGGTGCTATCCCGTATGATGACCATGATGATTGGCCCAATTATGACGAGACGATGCTAATATAACTACCTGGGTTGGTGGTGGTTATCATATTGATGCTGCTAACCTATATATACGGTTTGCTTACGCTAACCTATACGATGGCGACTGTAGCTCGTACGACAAGCATGACATCTATGATGATGATCACACATATATATGATGAGGACCAATTATATGTACCTATATGACAATACGCCACACAGGTGCGTGCACACACACACACACATATATATGTTGATGATAATGGTGACACCAATGTTTAATTACATGTAACCCGTATGATCGACGACGACCATGATAACGTATACGATGGTCATACTGATGGTAGCATGTACGACTGATGATGTCGTTTGATGACGACAACAATTCATAAGATGGTGCCGACAGTGATCGCTAATATTGGGCGTTTTGTTTATGATAACCCATACGATGCTGACTACATCCCGTACATGGCAATCGGATGATGATGATGATGATGATGCTGAAGATGATGATGATGATGATGGAGATGTGTGACGATGATGACGACACTGATAGCGAGATATATGTTACCCGTATGATCAACGTCGACTACAATAGCCTATACAATGACCACGTTGATTACCCGCACGTCTGATGATGATGCCGTTTCATGGTGATGGTGATCGATGATTATGATGATGATAACCACTATAATACATGATAACGATGATAACTTTATGATGTTGATCATCATCATAACACATATGGTGATGATGATAACCTAGAAGATGATAATGATACAAAACTACATATTTGAAATGATAATACTAGAATGTTATGAGCCTCTTTATTACGAAGTTGTAAATCTTATCCAGAAAATCTTACTAACGGTTAAGATAATACTTCAATAATGGATAAAAATTTAAATTTATTTAAAAAATACGATTTATTAATCGAACTCCTCTTTTAACGAAATTTAATACCGGAATGTTAGTAAAAAAAACTAAAAGTAAATGTTTTTATACTATTTTTAAAAAGTTATAAAACAAAAAACCAAAATATATAAATAATTAAATGTGTAGAAATAAATAAAACCAAAATTCAAAACCCTTTTAACTTCAAAACCCTAAATCGACTTCTACTTCGCTTTACTGTAATTCGTAGACATCGCTTATCCTGGTAAAAACATAAAAATGCCACGTGTCAATAATGGAGTTAAGTTCCTGGTAGAT